>NC_056743.1:1337199903-1337209903 GCF_019279795.1 Protopterus annectens
TTATGTTTAATGACAAGAACTAGGGATTATGCTTTAGAGTCCTTTACAAATTTTTTGTTAAGTCCAAAAAAGTCCAATATTTCCAGATTTTCTTGTGTTATTCCTGTTCATTTCCTTCTCCCAAACCCTGTGTCTACATCATTTCCAGCATACTCTCAAGTCTTCTTGTAAACTCTTATGCTTTGTCCCCTCTCTTGAGCATTTTTCATTGAAATGCTGGAAAAGGTTTCACTGGCACAGTCTCTGTGGTCTTTATTACCATAAGAACAAGAAGCAGACTCTCCCTCTGATTTACAGTTTGCATTTTGTTTGACAAACTTTTGTATTTCTTCCTTAGCATGTAATTCATCAAAAATTATTTTGTTCTTCCAGGGTAAAATACTTTGAAGATAGCTGGGTACAGCAGTTTGAATCTCATGCCTGCTTCTTGACATCCCCTGAATAATGGGATACATTTACTACTCCTGCCTGGTGTACAATGAGCAGTCATTCTCCACAAGCACTCTGCTGTTTCCTACTTTTAGTATTTTGTCCTTCTGCCACAGTTTTGTCAGAATCTAGTCATTCTGCTGGTAAGATTGCATCTTTACTATTAAGGGTTTAGGTTGCTTTCTCACAGCCAGGTTTGTAGCATACACATGATGTGCCCTTTCAGTTTGGAGCATACACATGATGTGCCCTTTCAATTAACAATTCCTATTGTGGAATACCAGTCCAGTTCTTTATTTGTGCTTTCATAAATTTAATACAGTCTGTTCCTTCCAGCTTGTCAGGTACAGCAGAAAATCTTAGGTTTTCCCTACGTGCTCTGTCCTCTAATTCTGTTATTTTTCTGAAACATCTATTCTTGTGCAGTCTCATATTCAGCCAGCCTTTTCTTCATTTTGACCTCTGAGTTTTGCAGTTTTTTCACCATATCTGAATATCTGTTTAAAGCTTCTTCCATTTTTTCCAGCATTTTATTGTTTGAGTTTATATACTCCATCAGTGTTTCTCTTATTTTAGTCAGGTCTTTCTGTAGTTGCCTTATACATTCCTCTAGGTTACTGGAAGTCATGTCTGGAGTTTGCAATGCTTTTTGCTGAACAGCTACTGTACTTTTGCTAGTCAGCATTTTTTCATTACCTTTTGTAGCTGAATTTCCTTCAGGTTCTCTGTATTTCTTTTTTCCTGGCATCCAGGCAGCACACTTACTAGCCAGTTACTGAAATTTATCCAGAAATCTAGGTCTACTGGCTTTCTCTGCTAAGTTTCTGTTTTCACACTGGGAGAGTTAGAATTAAGCTGTTACTCAATGTTCAGCCATATTGGAACCCCCTTTAGGTTTTAGGTCTTAAGCTAGATTTTATAAGTCACAGTGATCATGGCAACTATTAAATCTGTAATATTTTAACAACTTACAGTATCTTAGCAACCACTGAAGTTTAACATATACTGCCAGCAGCAGTTTCTTCATCCAACTAAGAGCTTTCGTATGAGGTTAAGCAGTTCTGTGTGTGCTACATGGTTGATAAGATATTTAAAAAACATAACATTTGTGGTAATCTAAATGTTATGTGAACAACAATTAATATATGTTTACCTCCACTAGACAATATAGTTGTGTTTATCACTGGATATGCTTTAAGATGAAGCTTTTAATACTTTGTATGCAGCATGGCTTTGAAATAATTATAATGCAAATATGAACAAATGATATTTAACACTTAGAGGCATCCATAGGATGTATCTGCTGTAACAGAAACACATGGAGGTGTCACTAGGCTATATTGAATTAATAGGGGATGGGTTGTTCTGAAAATGTAGTTTTTCTTTGTGGGTTTTCATTAAAGCAAAAAGTCTTGAAATATCTGCCATAGGTTCAAATGGGCATGAGACGAAATAACTGTATAAACGATCACCCTGCCAAACATTGTTGTGTGCATGCAAGACAAAAGTTAAAAATACACATTCATAACAGGTGGGAACAATAGCTTTTTATCATAGCAGCTACTCTGCCCTTATTATCTTGGAATGTGAATGGTCCTACAGGTATAGTCAAAAAGGAAAATGTATTAAATTAAATTAAGAAATGCTGACTATAAATAGTAATGCTGCAGGAGACATATTTGGAAAGAAATCAGCACATGAATTTGTCAGTGAAAGGCTTCCAGATGGATATTCAGCAGGACACCAGGGACAAAGTAAAAGGAAAGTAATAATTAATCTTGATTGCAAGAGAAGCCACAAAAGAGATAAAATATGAAAAAAAGACAATAATGCTAGTTGTAAGGGGCTGTTAGAAAGGGAGGAGAATTGTGCTACCATGTATTTATATTACACCCAAAACTGATGTTATGAAGCTTAAGAAATTTTTGGGAGAAATAATCAGCTTTCTGCAGGGAATATCAACTATAGGTAAGGACTGGAACTTTATTTTTCAATAGTAAGGATGTATCAGGGGACCTAGAGGGGAAAGTTATAACAAATGAGGGTGGATTTCTAAACAAATTTATGAAAAAATTTGGTATGAAATGGCGTAAATTAGAATAAAGGAATAGTAACTGTGACAGACTCGATAGAAATTATATTTCACAGGAGTACATGCATTTAATTGAAAGCTTTGACACACATTCAGGAATGATTTCAGATCATGTACCTATAATAACTAACATGAAAATGCAGGGCAGTGAAGTAAAAATGAGGCTGTAGTGCTTTCCCATATACCTGTTCAAAACAGAGTAAATCAAGGAAAGGGTAATGGAATTTATTTGACAATTAAGGAAGACAGTTTTTTTTTTTCAGAAGGGATAGCTAGTGACTTGGGATAAAATTAGAATTTAGTTTAAAAATATGGTAAAATAAAAGAGAAAGGGATATAGTTTAGAATTAATAGAAATTATTTAGAAGGATGGACAAAGTGTAATATATTGCAGAATGGGGGGAATCACACAGTACAAGAAGAGAAGTAACTGTAGAGTGTTAAAGAGAAAGTAAGGCAGCATTTTTAGATAATATGCATGAGTTTAGAAATACAGCTGTTAAGCAACTATTTTTGATAACTCCAGAGTACAACATCTTTTAGCACAGCAACATAGGTAACAAAATGTAAAAAAGGGTTTTCACCAAACTGAAGGAGCCTATAACAAGAAAAACAGCCAGAGAGGTATTAGAAACATTTCAGAAATGTTATGAAAATTTGTATAAAGCAGAAGAATTTGGAAACCAAAAAAGAGCACAAATGGGAATATTTATGGAACACTTAATTATGCCAAGGTTAGAGGAATATGGGGCTGAACAAGTAATTGTTAAGATAGGAAGAGATGTGATAAAAATAATGAGGTATAACCAATATGCAGGAAACTCTTTAGTAACAGATGGTATTCCTTTGGAAGTATGGATGTTAGGAGGGAAGAGAGTGATAAAGATCTGGAAGATTTTGTTTAACAGTATTTTAAAAGGAAGGGATGTACCAGCATCTTAGAAGAAAGCTGTGGTGGCTCTATTACCCAAAAAGAGTAAAGATCCATCATACACAGCTTCATATAACCCATTTCAATTTAAAACTATGATTTTAAAGGGTTTATGCCTACACTAGCTAAAAGAATGGCAAAGATGTTGTAGATATTAATCAGCATGGTTTTGTGGAGGAAAGGAAAACATTTAACAAAATCAAGAGAACAGTGACAATCCAGAGGGAAGTAGAACATTAGAAAATATCACTGTTGTTGGTGCGTTCTGGTGCAGAGAAAGCATTCAAAAGAGTAAGCTGGAATTTTATGAGTAGGGAAATCGAGGCATTTGCATTCCCTGCTACAATAATAAGGTTTATTAGGAGAACATATGAGAATAGGAGGCAAGAATACAAGTGAAAGGATTCTTCTATGAAACATTGCATTTGAACAGAGGAACAAGGCAGGGGTGTCCTCTTTCCCCTTTGTTTTTTATTTTTTGCTTTATATTTAGAACAACTGCAAAAAAGAAACTCAGAAATTCAAGGATGTAATTGATATGGTGATCAAGAGAAGTTGCCTTTATTTGCCGATGATATTATTTTGTTTTCGATAAAGACAGAAAAATACATTTTGGTCTTGGGAACATTTTGAGACACTTTCAAGTATTTCCAGGATATAAAATTAATGAAGATAAAAAGGCTGTTATCATAAATTATGTACCCACACACAAATTGATTTAGCAATAGCCATATTTATGGGGATACAATAAGATGAAGTATTTGGGAGTACAGATTAAAAAGGCTTATGTTATTTAAGTTAAGGATATGTGGGAAGAGAACAAACAAAAAATAATATAACATTTGAGAAACTGGCAACCCTTGCTTATGGATAGTAAGAGACAAGCAGTGAAAATGTTTTTAGTCCTTTTATATTTATGTACACAACAGGCATATTTTTATTAACTAGAGGAGAAGTTGTAGAAATAATTAATAAAGCTTTCAAAGAATAAAGTTGGAATGAGAAGAGGACAAGAGTTAAAGATCAAGTCCAATGCATTGCTTTACCTTCTAAAGTATGGCATAATCCCAAAATCCACCCTCTGATTCTTTCAATATGTGGATCTTCCAATTTGTAGCATTCAGAAGTGCATACAATAAAAAATAAATAAATAAAAATAAAAGTTGTAAATCCAGACCCCAAGTTCGCCATATACATTGGTCAACATTGTCACATAAACACAGTAAGATGAAGTTTTTCTGGATCTTGGAAGTCAGCTCTCGAATTTAAAGCTTGTTGCCTGCATATTATTTCTTTGCACAAGCAAGAAGCAACAATGTAAAGATCAGCGTCGAGTGACCATTTGAAGTTATATCTCCTGCTATTTGCCATTTGCTCAATTGCTCATAATTATGTAATATTGTTAGTGTATTTAACAGGGAACAAAAGATTGAAAGTAATTCTGTTACAAATATGCAAAATAAATAAGGTATAAAATAAAGCTTGTTTAAATGTAGAAATAGAGTTTATCAAGATGTGATTAGTATACATACTAAATGACTGTGGCTGGAAAAATAAGGAATTTGCTTAATGGACATGTTTTCCTACAAAATCAGCAGGAATGTATGCATTTTACACTGCCAGCAAGAAAGCTGACCTCTTACACACTTAACAAAAATGTAAAAAACATTTCACATTGTCAGTAAGAAAGCTAACCTACTTCCTTAAAGAATGGACAACAGGAAAACAATCTGTATCATATGACACTGTCAAGCAAGGAAGTTTGAATGGATATGCTTTCAAGTCAGCATTTGCACAAGATGTTTCCTTAAAAGACAATACCAGCATTATTTCTCGGATGAAAACATATTTTTCTGCAAACACCAGCAAACAGATGTTTTCATACAAAGACCAAAATAAAATACCAAGGAGAAAATAGGATGTAAAAACACTATAAAAAGGCTATAGCAAATGAAATTGTTAGGAGCAGTATTTTGTACAGGAAAGATATGTTCTATGCTGATCGAGAAGTAAAGTGGTACAGTGTAACTAAAGCTGCAACAGTAGTATGTGTGGTTTGTTATAAAAAGTTATTTATTAATTACTGCTTTTAAAGTGACAGTTTGGTGCTGCATCAGTGTACATTCTGCAAGTTTCTGTGGCAACAGACCATAAATGCAATTATAACTAGACTTTGTTTTCAGCAGAATCCAGCCAGCAAGACCTTAGTGTCTTAAGAGGACTTAGAATCCATCACAGTAAGCAGCACCTTGGTAATTAATTTTTCAATGGCGAGCCTAGCCTGTACTCAAATACAGGGGAGTGATGCCTGCAGAGGGTCACTTCAGTGAAGTTGCAGTAACTAACATTTGTACATATGTGTAAATCCTAAACAGAAATACTCCAGTTTATGCAGCTTGTAGCAGTACAGTTTCTCAGACATCTGAATCCAGACTGAGCAGCAGTGCAGGAACATCGCAGTGCCATACATTCTCGAAGAAAGTGAACACCAACTTTTCACAGCATCTCGCTGCCTGCTGTGTTTCACCAGCTTCTCGAGTGACTCCGAAAAATTTCCAGCCATCTGCAACAGCAGCCTGATCACCTGTTCTCTTGCTAAGTGGTAAGACCTTTTTCTGTGTCACATTTTTAGTATGGATGCTATTAGAATTCAAGCAGGTATAAGCCAAGACTCTTAATGTAGTAGAACAACCAGATAAAATATGGAGTAAACTGCAATGTTGGTATACACAGCCCATTAGTAAATGTAAAACCTTATTAGGGTAAGTTGATAGTAAGGCATTATGCAAATGTATTACAATATTTGACTGGTATCTCAAAGAAAACCATGTGGGTTATGACAAATGTTTATTGTGTAAATCATATGAAACTGCTTTCTGTGTACAGTGTCATAAAAATACAGTGCATGACTTTATTCAAAGGTTAGACTGTACAGAAAAACATTTTAATGGTAAAGAACCAGGAAAAGTTAATATGCTTACATTATATTCAGATGTTGAACAGTTATGTCCTGTCACCACATGTAAAAGGTTTATTTCAGAGTTACAGCAGGAGTCAAATTAGTTACTGACAGAACCTCTAGTACATTTTCTTACAAATGAATGTAATAAACTTCAAAAGGACAGACACAGTGAGTTCAGGAAGTTTAGACAAGCTAAATACACATTTTTCAAAACTGTGTAGGAGTTTTAGATTCAGCAAAACAGGTTACTGAAAAATATCAGGAAGACCATGCAACATTACAGGAAACTCTTGAACAGTAGTTACAGGATTAAGAAAATAAATTAGCTGAACTGACAGAGACTGACTTCCTGCATACAACAGCTGAGCTTAAGAAAACATTGCAAAAGAGCAGGAAACTACAGCTGATCTGTACAAAAGAAATATATGTTACAATATGGTTGTGTTTTGAAAATGGTTAAGTATACATGGCAGAATCTGATGTATGGACAAATCATTCCCAATTGTTTTACTTTCATTCAATTAAAGAAAGACATTTATCAGTACTACAGTAAAGTAGAGCATATGACTGCCATTCTCGTAGCATAGTCAAAAGGTACACAAAACAGTTCTAGTGCATATAAATCTAATGAAAATGGTTAATAACAAAAAAACCTGAAGTCAGAAGACTGACATGTATGTATTTTCTTTTCATCTAAAGTACAACGCACAAGAGCAAAAGGCAGACAACAGCAAATATAATATAAACATGTGTTAGTTAAGCCAATATTTTTTTTTATTACAGTTTTTCATAATTGTATAGTAACACCACACCAAACAGTTAAAGTTCTAAATTTTAAAAAGAGATAAAATCACAGATGGTATTAGTCAAGCAGTCTTTGTAAAATGAATGGTAGGACAGTTAAATAAATAAAAACAAAATACTGAAATCAAAGTTAAAAAATATGTAAGCTAATTGTAAAGTAATGTCTAGTTGTATAGTATAAATGCATAGTTATGCAAATCACAAATACTTATTATAATTCTAAGTGTTTTATAACTGGATTCTAATATCAAGCTGCAACTGTATTAACAGATGATTAAAGGAAAAATACTAAAAGGGTTAATTATGGTCTACAGAGTCTAAAATGTGAACTCAGACCTTTCCAAACTGGATAAATAGTTACAGGAAATATCGAGCAGATAAGGTAAAAAAACAAGACTGATTGCCAGACAAGTGGCTTGAGTTTTTCTAAAACATTATTGTTATTAAAACACAGTTGTTAAATCTTCACATGCAACACTATTTGGTAATTTTAATAAGACATCACAATTGTGCATATATGTCACTGATAATCTGCAGGTAAATGTTAAAATTAAAAAAACCTCAGTTACATCAAGTACAACCAGCAGATGGGCTATAATATACATACAGTTCAAATCAATTATGCAGGAGGGTAAACAGCAAAAACTTTATAAAAAATTATCAAGTCAGACAAAGGTCCATAGTTTGTTAATAACCTAATAAAGCAAATGTATAACCAAAGTGTTGGGCTGGCATACATTCTATTCTCACAGCGTAAAGCAAATAAACAATACTGCAGTACTACATGGGGAGGGGTACTTTGACAGTGTGAGCAGTATTGCACAAGGGTCTAAAATAAAGCTACAGGAAGAAATAATATCTCATTCCTTTTTGACAATACCCTTTTTGGGGGGGACATGTATTAGTGCATTAGAAATACTGATTAAATCTGACAGGATAAGATATTTTACAAGTTGCTAATAGCTATTATGCTAATTATTATTGCATTTTTAATATGCTTTTGGCAAGACAATGTTGGTATGCAAAAGCATGAATGTTTCTAATTGTTGGGTATGTAGTTGCCTCTGGTGGCAATTCCACTACACACTTCTAAAGAAACATAAGAATTTTCCAAGCTTTTGCTTGATGTTAATGTTACTAAACTTGTAAGATTAGACTAAATGCACTTTACAGTCTTTGTATGTACAAATACAAAAGAATTCAGTACAAATGAAATTAATGTCTAGCAATGAATATATGTAGAGAACCATGTTTAAAAATGGGCCCAGTGTAACTGCTAGATTGAAATACATGAGTAGCAGTCTGTGTAGATATATACTGTATAGGGCACATTGTAAAGTAACAAGTTCAAAAGTAATTTGTCAAGTTGTAATTTTATCACTGGTTTTGGAACCACCATTTTATCAGTACCAGAATTGGTTACTCCAGTTAGAGGAAAAGTATATTAAAATATTGTACTCTTACAGCTAATGGACTAATATGTACATAGCATTCTTTAGTGTATAAATCATGTTTTTTTATCTTCAGGTATTAAATATACTGAAATAATTACATTCAAACATTTATTATCTAAGCCCAGCTCAGTACTTTACCAAGGTGTTTAATGTGTTCACTTTACTGTCAACCAAGGTGTTAATGGGCAGTTCAGAGATATGACCACAATATTATGGTTAAAATGACATTGAAACTGTATATTTCCAGCAGTGTTTAAATGCTTGCAGTAGCACATAGTTCTTGTCTCTTATAGATATTAGTCTATTTTTAATCTTTTGATATAAAATGATTAATAAAAGTAATTAGTTAATTCATCAGCTGCAAAGAGTTAATGAAACAGTTCTAAGTCATAAATTAAACTCTTTGACTGCAAAAGAATAAATTAATCAAGTTAAAAAATAAAACTAAAGCAGACAGCTCATAACTGATAAAATATTTTCACAGAATGGTCTGCAAAAGAAAAAATTGTTAAATACATTCAGGTTTAGTAGTAATACTTGATATCATTGTATTAACTATGTAAAATTGCATTTTGACTTGTATCAAAAGAAGACTAAAGGTTTTGTTTCTTAATGTGTTTTCTGTATAATCTGAAAAAAGATACATATTAATATAAATTGTTTTAAAAATAAAAAGAGGGAATTGTTAGAGTGTATTTATCAGTGAGTAAAAGGTTGAAAGTAATTCTGTTACAAATATGCAAAATAAATAATGTATAAAATAAAGCTTGCTTAAATGTAGAAATAGAGTTTAGCAATATGTGATTAGCATACATACTAAGACTGTGGCTTGAAAAATAAGGAATGTGCTTAATGGACATGTTTTCCTACAAATCAGTAGGAATGTATGCATTTTACACCGTCAGCAAGAAAGCTGACCTCTTACAGACTTAGCAGAAATGTAAAAAACAGGATGTATGCATTTCACATTGTCAGTAAGAAAGCTAACCTGCTTCCTTAAAGAATGGACAACAGGAAAACAATCTGTATCATATGACACTGTTAAGCAAGGAAGTTTGAATGGCTATACTTTCATCAAGTCAGCATTTACACAAGATGTTTCCTTAAAAGACAATACCAGCATTATTTCTCTACAGGATGAAAACATATTTTTCTGCAAACACCAGCAAATTGATGTTTTCATACAAAGACCAAAATAAAATACCAAGGAGAAAAACAGGATGTAAAAAAACTATAGCAAATGAAATTGTTAGGAGCGTGTGTTTTTTTATAAAAAGTTATTTATTAATTACTGCTTTTAAAGTGACAGTTTGGTGCTGCATCAGTGT
>NC_056743.1:1337212403-1337312403 GCF_019279795.1 Protopterus annectens
GAAGGTCTAACACAAATACTTGGTGCCAAAGCTATGGCTTAGAAATAAATACGAAGAAATGCATTATGGTTTCTTTTGTAAGGTCGACCATTTCAGGTAACTGCATGTTCAATAAAACACCCCTAGAAGTTCATTCACTAGTCATTTATCTGGGAACTCCTTTAGTTAGTAATCTTGCCTTTGATCACCTTGTGTCCAAAGTAGTAAGAAAATACATCTATGTTATTCCACTAATAGGCAAAGGTATAGCATCTAAGTCCAGACAGGTCATCATACTATTGTAGTTGGACATCATCAGACCCAACATTGAGCATAATGCTCCCCCTCAGTATGTACCTGACCAAACACATACAGCAAATGTAACATCCACAGAAATTCTTTACAAAAAGAATGCAGGGAGTAAATGCAATGCCTTATTCCAATCACCTCAAAGGTCTGTCTCTTTACTCAGTATCATACAGATTTCTGAAAGGTGATCTTTGACTGCATACAAGACATCCCTAGACACTGGATCAACCTTTAGCATATCCGCAAAACAAACAGCATCAGGACTACTAGATTAAAAGACCTATTTTTTTTCCTGAAACATAAATATGACATAATGGAGAGACAGGTATGTTTCTCAGACAGTTCACATTCTCTGGAACAAGTTTCCCATTCATTTGAAGCCAAATTGCTCCCTAACCCTATTTAAATGCAACCTGGACCAATGCATGGGTAATCGGAAATTCAACCATAGTCTGACATCTATGTCTGTGATGGATAGAGGCAGCCAATAAATCGACCCTTATGTAAATCAGAATTGTAGCTCACATTTGGGTTGCATGTGTAGGTTTATAAGGGTCCCTAGTGGTCATTAGCCTAGTACAGAATGAAGTGGCACAATGACTTCCTTAGATCTGCATGTCATGTCCTTACTTACAAGTTGGCCTACATAGGATGTTTTTATCACCACCTTGGCCACATGTTGGTCAACGCACAAATTACTGTTACCATGTCAACTCTTAAGGGTGTCTTATCAGTGGAGTAATTAGCCTGGGTGTCTGTTTTCCCTAAAGGCATTGTAATGCATTCCTTATCATTGAGTTTTCATCTGTGACTTTGACACCAATCATATGCATGGCTCCACGTAACGTATCATTGTATGTACTAGTTCTTTCAGTCCATGGAAAGAATATCTTTCTCCTGTCTTAATGGCAGGTGTAGTTTGCAGAAGCAGCAGTACTGTCCCCATTGCTTTGTAGTAAATATACTGTACAAAAACATGTTTCCAAGACTCCCCCCTCGTGTATTTGCTGTATTTGTTGGGGCCTTCAGTAGTTAGCACAGCACTACACACACTACTAATGACAAAGTCAGTTATTGTATATCACCCTGTACATGTGCACAAAACTGTCAGTCATCATGTGCTGCATTAATTGTGGTTGTATGTAGGTGTGATTGTGACACTGTATGCCCACTGTAAATTACAGAAAAAAAGTTTAGTCAAGTATATTGTCAGTGATGCAAGTCACATATGTGCACCTACATAAAGAAAGGTGTGTGTGTGTGTATATATATATATATATATATATATATATATATATATATATATATATATATATATATATATATACACACATACGCACACACACACACACACACACACACACATATATATATATATATATATGTATGTATGTATGTGTATATATATATATATATATATATATATATATATATATATATAGTATAAATCATGGTTGTCTTGCTGGGGGTCCCTCTCAGATTATTGAAGTTTCAAATTTTCAAAAGTCATATGGTCAGATTTGGTTTTGAAACTTCAAACATTTTGAATGGCTATCGCGGTACAGCGCAGAATGGGAAATTTACCTTTTTCTGCAATGTAGTGTGATCTTGGAGTTGGTATATTTAATTAACAGTGGGTGTGGGAGTGCAGGGGGGCTTGCCCTCCTGCATAAATGTTAAAGATAGAATTTGCTCAGCTGTAGGGTGCACAAATGGCTATCAGTACAAGGGCAGCTTTTATTACTTTCTCAAGAATCCTTTATGCTGTAAGCAGTCGGTTACAACGGTGAAGTGCAGTGGGTGGGATCTAAGACATCATAGTGTGTTCTGCAGTGAGCACTTTACAGCAGATCAGTTTGTTGTCACTGACATCATCTTTGAGTCAGCTGACTACAAGCCTGGCCAACAAGGTTTTCATGTGGATGCTCTTCCCACAATTTTTGTATATAAAGTGGCACCCACAGAGAGGTGAAATGGGTTGACTTCTAGTGGTAGGTGTACCATCATTAGCTGGTGATGTCAACTTTAATCTCCCTAGTTAAGATAGTGATGCTATGTATTGTTCTATCAGTATGCATTTAATTAATATTTAACCAAATATGAACATATCCTGTCTGAATACTAGAAACAAGTCGACCATTTCTTACATTCATCAGCCATCAACCCTTTTTAATAGCCTGTTTGATGCTCAGCAGTGGTATTCAACTACTAACCTTGTTTTTATTCAGGTGCTATGTGATGTAGACCTACTGACAGCACCGTGGAACCAAATTTAGATTCTGCTGATCATTCTGTAGAAGATGCCTTCTTCTGTATGGATGTCATGACCTCTCAGCCAACTGACGGCTGTGATTACATCATGAGTCAGTTGGATGATTTTGAGTATCACTACACCAGTCTGCTATACTTTGTGCATCAGTATGATTGAACTGAGTAATCTGCAAAACCTCCTGTGCCAGTAAGTTAATGTTTTCTGAATTTACAGTAGCATTTGAAAGTGCAGCCTTTGAGTACCAATTTCTAAGCATCTGCTATTCATGTTTAAGACATTCACCTAAATAATCTGATGCATTACTGTGAACAGCGTGCCACTGCTGCACAGATTATGTTCATGGCTGCACATAATTTGTGTACTGACTGCTGAAGTTGTAAGATGAATTAATGTACCCAATGGTCAATGCGCACCATGACCAGTTATACTATGACACAGGGTACTATTTCTTCCTTTTGCTCCCCACATTTGTAATGCATTGCTGTCGAGATCTCATAAATGTCAGTCAGCACCATGTCCTGTGAACTCCACCAGTGCAGGACACTGCTCTGATAAGGTAATATTTTTCTCTGTCTCCTGGAGCTGCATACCCCTGACTTGCAGGGCATAACAATTGTTTTTTAATCTATCAAAATTATTTCACCCCTTATGTGCAGTTTTCCTAGTACACATTGTGCTCAGGTCCTCATCACTGTACATCAGTCCTCATCCTCATTGTTATTCACAGTCATGTGTTTAATCAACATCATGCTTTCATTTTAAACAATTTTTCCTTTTGACTTTTTATTGTTTTCTTGTCACACACAGGATCATAAAACTTTCACAACAGACAGACCAACACTTTAGAAGGCTACATCATCGCAAAATTGCAACACAGACCACCAGTACATCTTATGCCCATTGTTTTGTGCAAGTCAGTGTTCAGAAAGTTGCAAGTTCACCAGCATCCACACAAACCAATGTCGGTGAATGTGCCACCAGTGGTGATATGGACACTGAAAGTATCTCAGATGAAGAGAGCAACTTGTCAAGTGGATGCACTGCAGTAGATGATGACCCCAAACTGGACTGCCAACTTATCAGAATGGACATCTTTATCTAATGTGAAGCCAACACAGCCAGATTTGTCTAGGTATTACAGCATTAAATGAAAATATTGCCAGCAGTCATACTGTGACAGTCTTGGTAGTGTCTCCCTTTGCTTCTCATGTAATGTATGTAGGAATGTAAATCAGCCTTTAAGTTGCAGGTATTGTCATCAAATGTGAAGTGACAAATAGTTAATGAATTGCATTACAGTGCAGAATAAGTTTTTCACTGATTTCATGTACTGCATTTCAGGTTCACAGAATTGAGGGAGAACCAGACACTGGAGAATCAAAAAGCATTTTTGGTATTTGAGAGTGTGATTGTTGCCATGCCATCAACATGTCTTACATGCCTTGGTTCCTGTAACATCTGTATGTATCAACTTCTGGGCTCATTAGCCATCCTTATGCAGATTTGTGAAAATGGACACCGGTGCTTCATTCATATACAGCCAGTGACAGGTTCCATAGGTGCAGGTAATCTGTTGCTCTATTATGGTGCTTACTTTACGGATTCTACTACTGTGTGGGTGTTTAATATGTTCCATACCATGAATATGTGTACATTTTCTCGCAGCACATACCATCTGATATAAAACTGTTACCCAATCCTAGCAGTAAGATGTGTGGTATGCAGAACAACAACCACTCACCTTGATGGGGATGCCAGATACTGTTTCTCTTGGACATACAGCCAACTATGGGTCCTACTCTGTGATGCATTTAGAGAACAACTGGATAATCGACAATGCAGTTCAGGTATTTAAATAAGGATGGAAAATTATTTTGTCAGTGTTCTTGTCATTGCATTTACAACTCCTAGAACAAGAATATTTCTTATAATTCTGTAGGATGATCAGAGTATGTGAATGTTAGGTTATTGCATTGTCAGTCCTGTCATGTGAAAACCCACACACAATTTGCTTTACTCGCTACAAATCCACTGTGAAAAAGGCATAAATGTACTTGTCAGAAAGTCATATGAGTGTCCTGGGATGTATGCATGATACACATATATTTATTGTGAGAGGCAGAGAAACTATGTGAAAGAATACAGATGTTACGTGCAGCAACATTATAGATTCCACACCCATATGTATTTTTAACTGACGTTTATCTGCTCTTGATGACTGATAGTGCTATGCTCATATACACACTATGCTCTTTCAATAAAGTCTTCACTTGAATGACAACTACTTGTGTCTTTCCATTGCTGCTGAACATTAATTGTGGTGGACATATAAACTTGTCATGTAACTAGGATACATATTTCTTTCGTTTTTAGAGCAATGATGTGGCCATCTCTAATGTCACGGAGTTGGAAGAGTTGAAAAGGGGGATCAATTTCCTGATTGAGAAAGGTGCCCACATATCCAGCTTAACAACAGACCAACATATGTCAGTTAGGAAATACCTATGTGAGAAGCACCCTACAATGCAGCATTGGTTTGACATATAGCATATAGCCAAAGGTGTTTTTTTCACTGTATTCAAATGTATTTCCTTTGTTTACATTGATATTCATGTCTGCCTGACAGAATAAAAAGATGGCATGGTAACCCTGGTAGTTGTAAGCATGCGGTACTGACATTTGTATTGAAAGGCTACTTATCTCCAATGTAGGTATCAAGAAGATGATGGATAAATGTAGCAATGTGCAGTACTGATGATTGTACATGACTGGTCACAGTCAGTGAGCAACAATTTATACTGGTGAGCCTGTTCCAGTGAAGGAGATGGAGAAGCAATAGTAGCCAAGTGTAAATTATTGAAATTTATATAAATTATATAATATTTAATATTTATATTATATTATTAATATTTAATTTATTTTATATAATTTTTATATAAATTATAAATTAACCGTTGTTAAATTATGTGTGCAACATTCATGTGCAGCACATCAGTAAATTTGACTGTTGCGATCATGGGCACCTAGATGACCGCAAATGTTTCACACAAGGTAACTGTGGCAACTTACCATTACCTGCAGCACAAGCAGTGTTGTTGCTCTTGCTAGTTTATAGCATCAGTCTGCACATGGATGTGTCTCACTCAGTACAGTACTGATAAGCTGTGGAGCATGTCATTTTGTCTTTGCAATATAAATGTTTGATGTTTAAGTTACAGTAATGGCTGTCTGCTCCAGTCTCTTTTTACACAGGCAGTCGACTCTACAAAGAGCTAGAGTCCATTATTGCAAGTCACACATTATTGAGAGATATTCTACAATTTCATCATCTCACTAGACCTCAGCATTAGAAGCATATCATTCTTTAATAACATTTTTTGCACTAAAAGTGATGCACTATTTCTATGACAGCATGCAAGCATGTTATGCACTCATAAGTTTTATAAATACTGTATACATCTTAAGGATGCATTTTGTATTTGTAACATCTGTTGACTCAATTTGTTCTGCTTGTACATTGATGATATCTGCTCTTCATTTGAATGAAAATGTTAACCATGCACAAGCCAGCACAGCTGATGGCATGTCTTTTAGGTTGATGTCATACTCACAAAATCGATCAGAGGATGTAGTTGTAGAAAAATGAAGACACCACTAACCTAAGGCAAGTATCTACTATCTACTACTGTTTAGCAGACATTTCTGTGCATGCATCAAATGTGTCTTTACTACACACATTACCATACTCATTCATTACTTTAGACACAAATGTTATCTTTCATTAAAATGTATGTAGTAAGGGCCTAAGTGCTCTTTTCATTTGTTATTAATGTTGGCAGTGTCCAGAAATGAAGTATGCAGCTTCAGTGATTTATTTGTACAAATGTGACACTAGTGCGTTTTAACTCATTCACTCCAATGGAGCTCAGGAAGTTTGCATTGTAACTTCCAATGGGTGGAGCCTAGGGTCTATATTGCTTCATCAAAGTTTCAAAACTTCGAAACTGATATGGTCAGCACCATATCATCGAAGTTTTGAAACATCAAACGTTTTAATGGAAATCTCCGTAATGGAAGATTTCCCTTTGCTGCACTGTAGTGCGATCTCGAAGTTGGTATATTTAAGTAGCGGGGGTGTGTGGAGCGCAGACCTCCATGTGGGGTGTGCAGGGGGTTTACCCCCCTGCTTGAAACATTTAGGTAAGTTATTTTGTTTACATATTCGAAGTTTCAACACATTGATGATATGGTCTCAACCATATCAGATTCAATGTTTTGAAGCTTCAGTTATGTGATATGCACGCGGAGCCTCAGCCTTTTGACAGAATCAAATTATGTCCTCACATTTCAAACAAATGTTCATATCTCTGGAACCATAGGGATTATGAAAGAAGTATAAATGGCAAACTCTTCAGCACAAACTATTTTTAAAGTGGTAGTATTCTTGGGTCTATATCAGAAGATCGAAGTTTCAAAACTTTGAATCTGATATGGTCGACACCATATGATCGAAGTCTTGGAAACTTTGAATCTTTTAACAGAGATCTCCGTACAGTGCGGAAAGGGAAGATTTCCCTTTTCTGCACTGTAGTGCGATCTCAGAGTTGGTATATTTGAGTAGCGGAGGGTGTGGGGGGTGCAGAGGGGCTTGCCCCCCTGCTTAGAGCGTTTAAATGGTTTGTTTTTGTAGGTTATATTTTATTACATTTTCGATGTTTCAAAACTTTAATTATATGGTGTTTTTCATATCAGATTCTAAGTTTTGAAACTTTGATAATGTAATATAGACCCGTATTCTTTAGGGTCTAGGTCTTAAACTGAATTTTAACATTCACAGTAAACACAGTAACTATCACATTTGAAATATTTTGTAAATAAATTACAATATCTCAGCAGCCACTCAGGTTACACACATACTGTCAGCAGCATTTTACTCATCTAGCTGAGAGATGTGTCTGTGTTACTTGGTTCTTGAGATATTTAGAAAAAGGTCAAAATCATATTTATATAAATTAATATAAAAACAACAATTAATATCTGTTTTGCTGCACTAGCAGAGGTTAAATATTCATGCTCTTGAGTTTGCTATTGTGTAAGCTTTAAGATGAAATCTTTTAAATCCTTGTACATGGCATGGTTTTGAAATTACTGATGCAGATTTGAAAAAGCAATGTCTGACACCTAGAAGCACCAGTAAAACTTAACTGCAGATGCACCTGGAAGCATCACTCGGATGTAACGAGTTAAGTGCTTATCTTTGTTTCCACAACAGAATATGTCAGTGACTTGAGGAATGCTGTTTTTCATCTACAGAAGACCATTCCATCATATACAGTACGGCAATTTGACCCAAGGTCAGAATGCTGTATCCACCAGTTGTAGCCATCAAATACAAAAGGCAAAGTAAAATTAAACTCATCGCCAGAGTATAATCATGCTTTACTCGCGTCAGTCAAGGGAGACATTGAAGACACAACAGAAGCCATTTTTTTGTGTGTAATGCTGACTGTGAAAGCAATTAAACAGTCATAACCTTACGTAGCCATAAAGGTGGCGGTAGTGCATAGGAGAGACGGTGGTGGTTGGTTGAGAAAGGTGAGAGAATCATTGCACTGAAACAAGTTCAGTCGGTCAAAGGACTTTTTTTAGTGTAATATTTCACATTTTAATGTGTCATACTCCTTATGGACAGAATTTCTGGGCACAATAGTGCAATATGTGTACTTGTCTGCACCTTAGAGGAACCGCTCCATGAAACAGACTGCAATACGTAGAAATGATCCATTGTGCAAAAACATTCTGTACTGCCAGAAAATTTATAAATCTGTCTAATGCTAGATCTGTTACTTTAAAAAGTTGCGATTGACCAAGTCCTACTTCCACAGGTGGCTTTGTGGTCACTGACTAGCTGAGTTGTTCCTGAAATGGAATAAAAGTAGTGCAGGAAATGTTATTACAGTTGTTTATGTATAGCTTACCATTTATAAATGTAAGTGTTTAAAAATGTGGAATCAATTCTTAGCTAACAATCTTCTACATAAAAATAGTTTTTCTGTTTATTCTCATGTTTACTGCATGCATAATTGTTTACGTTTAAATACAGCTTATACTGACATTTATTAATCTTGAGTTTCGAAGTATTATAGTTTCATAGATGTTTACTAGGTTAATGACCACAAGGGCCTTTTTAAGCCTAGCCATGTATCCCGAATCTCTAACAAGTTTTGACACCCTTGATGAGTGTACGCATGGGCCTGGGAGATGAACCATTTGCAGGTTACCTGTTTGCATTAGAGACATATGTGCCAAACCAGGGATGATTTCCAGTTTCTCATCCAATTGTCCAGGTTGCATTTGAATTGGGTTAGGGAGGAACTCTGTTTCACATGGATAGGGAGCCTGTTCCATAGATGTGGTAGTCTCTGGGATACATACCTATCTCTACAGCAGGTCCCATTTATATTACAGGCAAGGGTTAAGTTTTTAGAATGGATAATTCTGGTACTGTTTGTTTTGTGGATATGCATGAGGTCCATCAGAGTGGGGTCTGACAATGCCCTGTATACCAGGCATAGATCTCCCCTCAAAAGCCTGTAGGAGACAGAATACAGGGATAGGGCCTTGAGGCGGTCAGCATAGGATATATTACTTACTTTTGTATTCTTTTAGTGAGTAAGTTCTGTGGACGTTCCAGTTGTTGGATATACCTGGTTAGGTACATACCAAAGGGGGCATTGTGCTCAGTGATAGGTCTGATGAATGCCGAATACAGTGGAACAATGACTTTCTTGGACCTAGATGACATACCTTTGTTTATAAGCTGAGCAACATAGAATGATTTCCTCACCCTGCAGACACGTGATGATCAATGGATAAATTACTATCTATGTGTGTTCCTAAGTCCCTCACTACTGGGTCAACTCTAAGGGGTGTGTTGTCAGTATTATAGTTACCATGGATGGATGACTTTCCAAAGGATACTGTTATGCATTTCTTGGCATTTAGTTTTAGTACATGGCTCTGACACCAGTTGGTTGTCTGTGTCAGCCCCTCCTGGAGAACATCTATGTCACTATGAGATTCAATGACAGCTCCTAATTTGCAATCATTTGCAAATTTAGTCAGCCAGAGACCGCTGACATTGGCCTTGACTTCTGAGAAGTAAATGCCAAAAAGGAGCGGTCCAAGGACTGATCCCTGAGGGACTCCACTTGTGACTAGCCTCTTTGTAGAGGTGGATTCCCCAGTTCTAACTTCATATGTCCTGTCTGTGAGCCAGTTGGCTATACACCGGGTGACATACGGGTTTGTACCTAACCTCTTGAGTTTGTCAACAATGGCCAAGTGGGGTATTGTGTCAAATGCCTTGGCCAGGTCAGACATCTGACATACGTTGTTCAACTCCTTTCCTTTTATTATGTACAAAATAAAGAAAAATAAATACTAATAAGTAGAGCAGTAAGTTGCCATTGAGACAAGCAGGGTCCTGAACCATGTCGTTAGTTAGATGTTAGAAAAGATCTGTAGTTGGAGCATTATTATAGTAGCCTAAGCTGTATGGGTTAAATGCTCACCATGATGTGATGAAGGTCCTGCGTTCAGCTTTCAGTGGCAAAAGGGTTTGGATCTGTCATATTGGGAATGAATATGGTGGAAAGGAATAAATGTTTAGTTAGCTATGACATTTGTATCCATGCTAGATCATACTCCAAACTCTTATGTTGGACCCAGTCTTTGGACAAAGAGATGAATACTGATTCAGACTTTCTGTAAGTTACAAGGGACTGAAATAGTACAGGCAGCACATTCACTTATATGGTCATTCTGGAATAATTAATTGTTTATTTTGGGCTCTTCTTGCTTTCTCTTTGGAGGCTCCCTGATATTGGTTTACAGATCTCTGATTACCTTCATTCTGTGGAGACACTGTAGTTTGTTTTGAGCCAAATTAGGATGTGGGAGATTTATTTATTTTATTTTGTTTTACATTTGTTGACCGGGCTAGTCCAACTGGATATATGTCCATTTTCAGTAGAGGCCCGGGGAGAAAAGCTCCAAGACAGATCCATTATACCAATATGTATAAGGTTACAAATTCAAAACAGTGTTTGTAAGGTTACAATCAAGTTAACATAGCAGAAGATACAAAACATTTTACAGTATATTGCAAAGCAATATTTACAATAATATAGAACAAGATATTCACGAGGCAGATTGAACTTTTTCAGGTTTACAATTCCTGAGAATGGTTGCATAAAAGTATTTATAACATATTGAACAAGATATCCATGTGATGTAGATCATAACTGCATGCGGGTTTGCTATTCTTGTAAAGTTTGCAGTAAAGAGCATTAAATTATAGTTAGAGTGGAGTTAGGAGAAATTTAGTCACAGAAGTAGTGGGTTAGTCAGGGTTAGTGCAAGGGCATAGCCAGTGTGTTCTAAGGTATATTTTGAGTTTTTGTTTGAAGTGGGGTAGGGAACGAAGTGAAGTAAGATCACTAGGTAGAAGATTCCAGTATTTCCCAGTTGTGTTTGAGAAAAGAGAGTTTCCTGCCATGTTGTTAGATTTACTAATACTAAGTAGAAATTTGTTAGCGGAGCATAATGTATTAAGATTTTTATATGAAGTAATGAGGTTTGATAGTATAGGAGTGTTGTTAGGCTGGTTGAGGATCTTATGAGCAATAGTAAGTTGGTTAAAATAAAGCTGATTTTGCAGTTCAAGCCATCCTAGTTGTTTTAGATTCTGACAGTGATGAGTTCTAAAGCGATTACCAGTAGCAAATCTGGCAATGTTATTGTAAGATGTAGTTAGTTTAAGAAGATTCTTCTTGGATAGATTGGTGTAAACTGGTGAGGCATAGAGGAGTGTTGAGAGTAGATGAGAGAGGGCAATAGTAGTTCTGGCTGTTGGAGTGAGAAAATATTTGCTTCTGTATAGGGAGCCCATTTTTCTGTTGACTGATTTTATAGTGTTATTAATATGGTTATCAAAGCTGAGGTAATTGTCTAAAGTTATTCCTAGGAGTTTGGTGGTAGAATCAGGGGATATGAGGGTGCCATTGTTAGAAATAACAGAGAAATCTAATGGCATGGATTTACGGGTAGGCGTAAAGAGAAGGAACTTTGTTTTTTTTGGGATTCAAGAGGAGGAAATGTTTTAAGAACCAAGTCTCAACTATGTTAAATAATTTCTGAGTTAGGGATTGTAGTTCAGATGAAGATTCAGCTGCACAGATTAGAGTTGAATCATCTGCATACTATATGCACGTTGCCTGAGGAATAGCTAGGTAGAGATCATTGATAAATATCGAGAATAAGAGAGGGCCTAGAATGGAGCCCTGAGGGACACCAAGTGATACTGGAAGGTGGGATGATAGTTTATTCTCCCCAGAGCACAGCCTGTTGCCTATTGCTGAGGTAAGAAGTAAAACATTGTACAGCCAAAGTGTCAAGAGAGAGTGATTTCAGAATATTTATAAGTAGAGAGTGGTTTACCATATCAAATGCTTTTGAGAGATCAATAAATAGAGAGGAAGAGAGAACATTTTTATTGCAATTTTTGTTTATGGTATCAGTAAAAGATAAGAGGGCAGTAGTAGTACTGTGGAATGGCCTAAAGCCATGTTGGCTTTCAGCAAGTGTGTTATGTTGAATTAAATGGTTTAGAAGCTGATGGTGAATACATTTTTCCATTATTTTTGCTAAGGGGGATAGTAGGGCTATAGGTCGATAGTTAGAGTATTCATTTGAGTTGCCAACTTTATGTAGGGGGATAATATGTGAGATTTTCCAAATGTCAGGGATGCTTCCCTCGTTAGTAGTATTATTAATCAGGATGGATATCGGGTAAGCTACTTCTTTAGCTGCTTTTTGTAGGTATTCGGCTGGCATCTGGTCAGCAGAAGGAGTACAAGGCTTAAGTTTTAGAATGAGTTTATAGATATAAGTTGTTGAGGTGGGGAGAAATCGGAAGGTAGGAAGAGAGCTGGTAGATGAGTTAAGAAGACTGGCTCTATCAGGAGCTAGTTGACTGGCTAGAGATTGGACAGCCTCTATGAAGAAGGAATTAAAAGCATTGGCAGTTTGGATAGGAGTCTCATGTGTTGCACCTGTTGCGGTTGGTGTTCTGGAGTGACCTGGATAAAGGAGTCTATTGATACTTGCCAGAATCTTTGAGGATTGTTTTGGTTTGTTTGCTGCATGTTACAGTAAAAGTTTTTTTTGTCTGAGAGAATTTCTTTTTTTGTCATGTTTCTCATATGTCTAAAGATCTGTTGATCTGATGTATTTTTGTCAGTTCGCCACGTAGACCAGGCTTTATTTCTGAGGAGGATTTTTTTATACTTGCCAGAATCTTTGAGGATTGTTTTGGTTTGTTTGCTGCATGTTACAGTAAAAGTTTTTTTTGTCTGAGAGAATTTCTTTTTTTGTCATGTTTCTCATATGTCTAAAGATCTGTTGATCTGATGTATTTTTGTCAGTTCGCCACGTAGACCAGGCTTTATTTCTGAGGAGGATTTTTTTCTTGGTTTCATTTGTAAGCCAGGGAGCAGGTTTGGACCTAGTTCTGATAGTACGCTTAGGAGCATGGTGGTCTAGGATTTCTAAGAACTTAGAGTTGAAGTATTTGACAGCCTGTTCAAGTGGGAGAGTTTTTAATTGAGACCAATCATAGGCACTGAGTTCACTCTGGAAAAGGTGTTGGTTAAATTGCTTGTTGGTCTGTATAGTCCTATATGAAGTTAGGTGAGAGGTATTAAACTTTTGCCTGATTATATAAGTCAAGGAATGGTCACTTACATCATCAGGGAGGATACCAACTGTGTAATTTTGGTGTTAGTTATTAATAAGGATCCAATCCAAAGTGCTCTCTTTTTTGTTTGGCTTGTTTATTCTTGTTGGGGAGGTAATGGTCTGAGAAAAGCCTTGAAGGTTAATGTGAGAGGTAGGATGTTCAGTATTGATGTTCTTCCAATCTATATTAAAGTCTCCTAGGATTATAGTTTCTTGTGGGAAAGATGTTGAGATCCAGCTAAGAATATCCTGTAGTATACTGATATTGTTTCCAGGAGGTAGATAGATACAGAAGACATATAAGGATTTACTGGAGTTCAGCTGTAATTTGGAAATAAGGACTTCAGCATGGTTGTCTTTTGGTGGGTTATAGGGTATAGAGGTGACTTGTAGCCCATCTTTAAAAAGAAGTGCTACTCCCCCTCCCTTTCTTTTTATACGGTCAAGTCTAAATATGTTATAACCTGGTGGGATAATTTCATTATCATTTGTTTTAGGTTTTAGCCAAGTCTCTGTGAAGCATAAAATATCAAAAGAGTGTACATCAAGGAGAGCATGAAGATGGGGAACTTTGTTATTCACACTTTGGTTATTGAGATGTGCAATGAGGAGAGAGTTGGGGTGTTTCTTGGGGATGAGGGGAATAGAGGGATTGTTGGTGAGATGTCCAATGGATAGGACATTATGTGGGCTAGGATTAGGATGTATGTCTCCATCCTGTAAGGAATGCTTTTTAGTGAAAGCAAAAGATAATGTATGTTACTAGTTTGTTATCAGAATTTCTTTGTTGTTAGGTTATTGTATTTAATGTGGGCAAGTCTGTGGTATTTAGCTAGTATGTATCTAGGTGTGGATGTAATAGTGATATTATTATGTGTGAATGTGAACGTATGTAGGACTGTTTTTTTTCTTGGATGGTTAGATTGAGAAATATTTAGGTGTTCATAGGAGGTTATCAGATATGCTGAGGTTAGTACAGATATGAGTGTGACATAGAGTAGTAGTTTAGTAAGGGCTGAGATGGTTTTGGTAGACATGATGGTAGAATTGGTAAGGAAATATTAGGTAGTTGGCAAAAGTGTAGGCTAGTAGGAGAGGTAAAGTTTGAGTTAAGATTATAATTAATTAGGGTTAGAGATTGGTTAAGTGAAGAGTAGGTGTGGCTCAATTATCTACGATGGTGGTACCATCTGAATGGTTGTGTGAGTAGGAGGGTGTGGTTTTAGAAGTATAAGTTTAGGGCTACGTACAAAAGTCAATGAAATAACTTAAGAACATCAGTAGCCCGAACAAGTAAAACATGACATAAAGCACAAATAACTCATTTGAGTCGCTTTCATCAAGTAGTGACCGAATAGGCAAACGATATCATCAATCCTTCAAAAAAGCAATCCTCGGACTCATTCAGTTCTGAAAAACTTGTTTAATATAGTTGCAAAACAGACATGAGTTAGCGCTTTCACCTTCCGGCTTCATCAGACCCATTAAAGACTGAATACTAAGCAATATATATACAAACATTGGTGGGAAAACCACCATCAAATTATCCAATAAAAGAAATCTATTATACAGTCCTATTAAAAACATTTAAAACCATTTTAAAGCAAAACTGACTAAAAAACATCTATTTATCATCCATTAAAATTAGATGTGTGAATATGAATACATTTTCTCATATTTTATTGCAAATAACTTCTGCAATGCAATTAATAACTCATGCATTGTGTTAGATGACGAGGATAACAAATATATATAAAATATATGTATAAAAAATATATATGTAAATGAAAAGGAAAAATGAAAATAAAAATGTAATAAAATATACATATGGAAGAACATGTCAGCAGAAGATCTAAGAATTTTAATCAAAGACTCTTAGTCTCCTCATCTTAAGGAAAGGTTTGACCGACACCTTAGCATTCAAGCCCGGATGGGAATCCGACATTAACCTCATAATCCAAATATTCTCTCTACTCTGTGTATGTTCTAACATCTCCACCATGATTACCTACAATAATCTCTTCTATAATCTTGAAACTAAACGTATGGGTACTACCTTGTTCTGTAACATGTTTTGCTAGTGCATTAACCTTAGATGCCGTTCAAATACTATACATATGCTCACGCATCCTATCCCTTAAACTTCTATTAGTCTTCCCAATGTAAAAAGACTCACAGGCCCCGCAAGTCGCCATATAAACCACGTCTTTAAACATACAATTACCTTTAACTTTGAAGGTATATGAACGTGAATTAGTAGGATGAATAAAAGTTGGATCACAGTCTATATACTGACAGAAGTTGCAGTGTCTGCACCTACTGGTGCCAAAAGTTATTGATGTTACATCATTCGTCACAGCCTTCCTATCACAAAGGATCCTCTTAAAATTCTTTTTATTTTTATACCTAAAACTAGGGACACTCCCTAGTATTTCTTTAACATCTGGATCTACAGATAAAATGTCCCAGTGTGTTCTAATGACATCCTTAAATGTAACCAACATCTTTTGTATAAAAGATGGAGAAGGCCACTTGATCATATTTCAGATCTTTAGTGCCTTGCACCACATCACCTACACTACCAATCACAGTTCGGTCTGAAAAATAGGGAGCCGCTTTTCCTAACCTCAAGGTATCTAAGCCGTGAATTCCCTTGGCTATATCACCATCTCTATACCCGCGTGTAAAAAGCCTTTGATTTAAATCATACAAATCATTCTTATATCCTGTTTCGGTAGGGGTTATACCTCGATATCCTCATTGCCTGCCCCTTAATAATATTATTATATATAAAGCCTGGATGCATGCTGTGACGGTGTAATAATGTGTTCTTGTGACATGATTTCCTATAAAGCCCTGTATTTATAGAGCCATTGGCCAACTTTTCAATGTAAATATCCAAAAATGGTATCTTGGTAGTGGAGGCCTCATGGCTAAACCGAAGATAACCAGTGCAGAGGTTCATCTCTGTTACAAAGGCATCCAGTTCATCTGGTGAACCTCTCCATAACAGGAACAGGTCATCTACAAAACGTCTATAGAAAGACACTGACTTGGCAAAACTGGGAAACCAAAGCATATATCTATACTCCCATTCAGCCATAAAAAGGTTGGCGTAGCTATTGGCACAAGATGTGCCCATAGCCACGCCATCTCTCTGCAAATAACATTGTCCTTCAAAGCAAAATACATTGGATTCAAGGACAATCTCCAAAAATATCATTAATAGATCAATCTTCCATTCATCAATATCTGACTCTCTCCTTAAATAGCTACCTACCATTTCAATCCCAACGTTGTTGGGAATGACCGTGAATAACGAGTGGACATCCATGGTAACAAAACTATAGCGCTGGTCCCCAGATACTCCCTTGAGATGGTCATACAGATCCAATAAAAATTGTTTAGTGTCTCTAAGGACAAAATCATTGGCATCCACTATTGGTCTTAGGTGTCTCTCAATATAAAGTGAGAAAGGTTCTGTCAACCAACCCCTACCTGCCACAATGGGTCTGAGGGGTGGGTTGAACACATCTTTATGGATCTTCGGAAGTCCATGTATGAGTGGAACTAGTGGGTGGGGAACATCAAGAAAAGAAAACAAAGACATATCTATGACATCTCTATGGAGGAAATCCTCCAACAAAGAATGTATCCTCTGTACATACACATTTATTGTATCTGACTCAATGGGTTTATAAAATTTTACATCACTTAACATTGTGATCATACTGTTGGAATATTTACAAAAGTCCATTATGACTATTCCACCTCCCTTATCAGCTGGCCTAATAGCAATAGTGGTGTCATTACACAGGGTATTTAGTGCTGCCTTCTGCAAGAATGTCAAATTATTTTTACCCTTAAGGTAAGCATTCCTACTGTCTCTCATCTTATATAAATCATCTTCAACCATTTTACTAAAGGCTGCCAATAGGGGGTGTAGGGGTGGTGTATATGTGCTGAGTTTCTTAAAGCTGTTAACCATCGATGGACCGCTATAATTCTTGAATGCTATCCTCAAGGAGAGGTTACGAAAATATAACTTGAAATCTCGTAAAGTTTCTTCAAAATTACTCTGCACTGTGGGAATAAATGAGAGACCCATGGACAAAACATTAATTTCATCTGTTGTCAAAGCACGAGAAGAGATGTTGAATATTATGTCTTCCCTCTCCCTTCCCACATTTTCTTGATGTCCCAGTTTGTTGATCGATCTAACGATAACTTCCTTTTCTGTCTCCCTCTGCTTGTCGATCGCACCCTCCCCTCTCTTTGTTCAAATCTGATGGGAAAAGGATGTTGGGTGTTGTAAACTATATTGCTGGAGGTACCCCCTATATGGCTTGCATGGGCTCCTGCAGTATCTGATGTAACAACAGGTCTGTGAGTCTTACTCCTGACAACAGGTTCTGAAAAAGGTGTAACATTTAAACTAGGTTGCTGATTAATAGAGACATCATCAACAATAACAGATTCATTATCATTAGATATGAGCTGGTGATTATCGGAGACTGGAGATGTTGAGTGTTCACCACTGCTATTTGCAGCCGCCAAATCACCAGTGGTGCCTACGGTATCACAAACGTGAATACCATGATTCACAACAGTCACCCTTTCACTCACAACAACATCACTGGCTGCAACATGATTATTTCTTAAGCTAATAGAAGCAGGCATACGAACAGAGTTCTTCACTACATTGTTGGGGCCAGTATCAGGACCAACCTGACCACCGATTCCCCTGTTCCCTCTCGGCCAAGTGAAAATGTGTCCCTGTCGAAAATCGATAATGTCCCTTTGTAGCTTGTGTTTCTTCTGGTCAAGCAGTTTCCTCTCATATTGATGAACGCTGTCTAAGACAGTATTAAAATATTCATCTACCGATATGTTGGAAAAGCGTTCGCATACTAAGGCTTGCTGTTTGCTTATTTTAAGTCTTCGCTCATCCTCCATGGGGCTAAAAAACTCATTTAAAAGTCGCATATAATTGAGGCTTACCTCGATATTAAGCTGCTGCCATTTGAACAGCAGCTCAGGAAAAGATTTTCCTGTAGTCGGCATTTTCAGAACTCTTAGCCCTCTTGGAACAATGTGTCGTTGTAGGCAAACATCAAAATGTAGCCTCTGTGTTTGAAGTCTTTTGAGTTTATAAAAATTCTGTTCCATCTCATCTAAAGCCAGGCGTAGTCCCTCTCGATCGAAATACTCAGTTGTTTGCTCACCTGGGACTCCTTCACAAGCCTCATATAATGCCAACGGATTCGAGCGTTCACGTAAACATTCCGTGAACCTATCAGCAACGGAATGCATGGCTCCACCGATACTATCATTGCCCATGATGGTATACGGAAGTTCAACTTCTACGGAACGAACGTCTACCATGTCTCTGCTTCGGCACAAACAGCAAAAAGAGATATAATATAAAAATATATATAGTGCCAATGCAGAGTTAACGCTCCACCCAAACCAGCAAAAGTGTAAGTAAAAACAGTCAAAACAGGAAGGAGCGACACATGGTCCACGTACAAAAGTCAATGAAATAACTTCAGAACATCAGTAGCCAGAACAAGTAAAACACGACATAAAGCACAAATAACTCATTCGAGTCGCGTTCATCAAGTAGTGACCAAATAGGCAAACTATATCATCAATCCTTCAAAAAAGCAATCCTCGGACTCATTCAGTTCTGAAAAACTGGTTTAATATAGTTGCAAAACAGACATGAGTTCACGCGTTCACCTTCCGGCTTCATCAGACCCATTAAAGACTGAATACTAAACAATATATATACAAACATTGGCGGGAAAACCACCATCAAATTATCCAATAAAAGAAATCTATTATACAGTCCTATTAAAAACATTTAAAACCATTTTGAAGCAAAACTGACTCAAAAACATCTATTTATCATCCATTAAAATTAGATGTGTGAATATGAATACATTTTCTCATATTTTATTGCAAATAACTTCTGCAATGCAATTAATAACTCATGCATTGTGTTAGATGATGAGGATAAAAAATATATATAAAATATATGTATAAAAAATATATATGTAAATGAAAAGGAAAAATGAAAATAAAAATAGATAAAATAAAAATGTAATAAAATATACATATGGAAGAACATGTCAGCAGAAGATCTAAGAATTTTAATCAAAGACTTAGTCTCCTCATCTTAAGGAAAGGTTTGACCGGCACCTTAGCATTCAAGCCTGGATGGGAATCCGACCTAAACCTCATAATCCAAATATTCTCTCTACTCTCTGTGTATGTTCTAACATCTCCACCACGGTTACCTACAATAATCTCTTCTATAATCTTGAAACTAAACGTATGGGTACTACCTTGTTCTGTAACATGTTTGATCTATTAATGATATTTTTGGAGATTGTCCTTGAATCCAATGTATTTTGCTTTGAAGGAGAATGTTATTTGCAGAGAGATGGCGTGGCTATGGGCACATCTTGTGCCAATAGCTACGCCAACCTTTTTATGGCTGAATGGGAGTATAAATATATGCTTCGGTTTCCCAGTTTTGCCAAGTCAGTGTCTTTCTATAGACATTTTGTAGATGACCTGTTCCTGTTATGGAGAGGTTCACCAGATGAACTGGATGCCTTTGTAACAGAGATGAACCTCTGCACTGGTTATCTTTGGTTTAGCCATGAGGCCTCTACTACCAAGATACCATTTTTGGATATTTACATCGAAAAGTTGGCCAATGGCTCTATAAATACGGGGCTTTATAGGAAATCGTGTCATAAGAACACATTATTACACCGTCACATCATGCATCCAGGCTTTATATATAATAATATTATTAAGGGGCAGGCAATGAGGATATCGAGGTATAACCTTACCAAAACAGGATATAAGAATGATTTGTATGATTTAAATCAAAGGCTTTTTACATGCGGGTATAGAGATGGCGATATAGCCAAGGGAATTCACAGCTTAGATACCTTGAGGTTAGGAAAAGAGGCTCCCTATTTTTCAGACCGAACTGTGATTGGTAGTGGAGGTGATGTGGTGCAAGGCACTAAAGATCTGAGATATGATCAAGTGGCCTTCTCCATCTTTTATACAAAAGATGTTGGTTACATTAAGGATGTCATTAGAACACACTGGGACATTTTATCTGTAGATCCAGATGTTAAAGAAATACTAGGGAGTGTCCCTAGTTTTAGGTATAAAAATAAAAAGAATTTTAAGAGGATCCTTTGTGATAGGAAGGCTATGACGAATGATGTAACATCAATAACTTTTGGCACCAGTAGGTGCAGACACTGCAACTTCTGTCAGTATATAGACTGTGATCCAACTTTTATTCATCCTACTAATTCACGTTCATATACCTTCAAAGTTAAAGGTAATTGTATGTCTAAAGACATGGTTTATATGGCGACTTGCGGGGCCTGTGAGTCTTTTTACATTGGGAAGACTAATAGAAGTTTAAGGGATAGGACGCGTGAGCATATGTATAGTATTAGAACGGCATCTAAGGTTAATGCGCTAGCAAAACATGTTACAGAACAAGGTAGTACCCATACGTTTAGTTTCAAGATTATAGAAGAGATTATTGTAGGTAATCGTGGCGGAGATGTTAGAACATACACAGAGAGTAGAGAGAATATTTGGATTATGAGGTTAAGGTCGGATTCCCATCCAGGCTTGAATGCTAAGGTGTCGGTCAAACCTTTCCTTAAGATGAGGAGACTAAGAGTTTTTGATTAAAATTCTTAGATCTTCTGCTGACATGTTCTTCCATATGTATATTTTATTACATTTTTATTTTATCTATTTTTATTTAAATTTTTCCTTTTCATTTGCATATATATTTTTTATACATATATTTATATATATATTTTTTACCCTCGTCATCTAACTCAATGCATGAGTTATTAATTGCATTGCAGAAGTTATTTGCAATAAAATATGAGAAAATGTATTCATATTCACACATCTAATTTTAATGGATGATAAATAGATGTGTTTGGGTCAGTTTTGCTTTAAAATGGTTTTAAATGTTTTTAATAGGACTGTATAATATATTTCTTTTATTGGATAATTTGATGGTGGTTTTCCCGCCAATGTTTGTATATATATATTGTTTAGTATTCAGTCTTTAATGGGTCTGATGAAGCCGGAAGGTGAAAGCGCTAACTCATGTCTGTTTTGCAACTATATTAAACAAGTTTTTCAGAACAGAGTCCGAGGATTGCTTTTTTGAAGGACTGATGATATCGTTTGCCTATTTCGTCACTACTTGATGAAAGCGACTCAAATGAGTTATTTCTGCTTTATGTCGTGTTTTACTTGATCGGGCTACTGATGTTCTGAAGTTATTTCATTGACTTTTGTACGTGGACCATGTGTCGCTCCTTCCTGTTTTGACTGTTTTTACTTACACTTTTGCTGGTTTGGTTGGAGCGTTAACTCTGCATTGGCACTATATATATTTTTATATTATACGTTTAGGGCTGCTGGGGGTGGGTGAGATTTGGGGGTAGTGTAGGGGAGCGGAGTGAGCCCGCAGGTCGAACTGAGTGGGTAGAGAAAAGAGAAGGAAGAAGCATATGAGGAACATTCAGAGAAAAAGTACTTTGAAGGAAGGTAAGTAATGTAGGTACAAAGAGAGGTAGGCAGAGTGGCGGGAGGGATAGTAGGAGAAAGGTGCTAAGGTAGTAGTACAACTTAGTGAACTGAAGAGAAGCAAAGTACTGGACAAGGCATTCTGAGAGGAATATGCTATACGGTAGAGGGATTGGTAGAGCTGGGTAAGGGTACCACCTAGTGGACAAGTCAGTAATTACAGAGGTAGAATATAAGTGGGGGAAGTCTGGTCAAGGGAGGGCAGGAGAGGATATAAATGGAATCTATTACAAAAAATGTTGTGGGGAAAAATACAAACTACAAGGAATGGCTGCAGGCAGTCCTGGCTTAGAAGCAACCTTTAAACCACCTACAAGTAATTAGTACTGCTCTATACATTTCTGAAAAATGTAGGTAAATAACATACTTTCTTGCTTCCCTTATTACTATTAGGGAATAAGGGTAGGAGGCACTGTGATGAAGCAGCCGGTAGGAGAGGGTCCTTAGTCTTCAGGCAAAATGAGTCAAGTGTCCAAGGCAGGAAATGTTGAGATTAGAGAGCTAGGTATTTCTTGTTTCCCTTATTACTATTAGGGAACAAGGGTAGGAGGCACTGTGATGAAGCAGCCGGTAGGAGAGGGTCCTTAGTCTTCAGGCAAAAGGAGTCAAGTGTCCAAGGCAGGAAATATTGAGATTAGAGAGCTAGGTATTTCTTGCTTCCCTTATTACTATTAGGGAACAAGGGTAGGAGGCACTGTGATGAAGCAGCCGGTAGGATAGGGTCCTTAGTCTTCACACAAAAGGAGTCAAGTGTACAAGGCAGGAAATATTGAGATTAGAGAGCTAGGTATTTCTTGCTTCCCTTATTACTATTAGGGAACAAGGGTAGGAGGCACTGTGATGAAGCAGCCGGTAGGAGAGGGTCCTTAATCTTCAGCCAAAAGGAGTCAAGTGTCCAAGGCAGGAAATATTGAGATTAGAGAGCTAGGTAGGCAGTTAAAGATGCTGGGGGCCAGGGACAGACAGCAGCTAGGGCTCTTAATATAGTAAGGAGATGAAAATATCTGATAAAATTATCAGAGGGTAAACTGGAAAATGTTAGAGACTGAATGCATCCACTAACCTGTCTAATCACATTAATCATTGGTGCATTAGTTTAGACTATGTCATCAACCACCAGGTTCGTTACAAGCCTTTCCATGAACCCAACCAAATCTTGTCCCCAATTTCTGTTGACACCTCCATTGTGGGCTATGGTATTAGTTACTTGGTCATTAAGTTACTTACTCCTGACATCCTGTCCATATCCTTTGAGACAAATATTGGTCTTTTCAGCATGTTCTGTGTATGTCACACACAAAGTTCAGTTACTTGGATCTACAGTTTCTGGTGATGTTTGTTTTGTGGATGGTCAAGAGCTCCATCACACTTAGATCTGAGGATGCCTTATATGCTAGGTATAGATCTTCTGTCAGAAACCTGAGACAGAGGTGGGATCTTTATGGACAGGTATTCATACCATTAATTCTCCTGATGAGAAACCTTTGTGGGTGTTTGAACTGCTGCACGTGTCTAAAGAGGTACATGCCAAAGCAAGCATTGCACTCGATGGTTCTGATAAGGGCTAAATAAAGTACTACCTTAATTTGTTTTGACCTGGATGCCATACCCCTGCTTATGACTTGAGTGAGACAATGATTTCTTACTGTCTCCACTACATGCTGTTTGATAACCAGATTACTATCTACATCAGTTTCCAGATCCCTGACTATTGGGTCAAGTGTTGGGGGGGTTGTCTGTGGATTAAGTAGATTTTGTAGATGATTTCCCAAAGCATACTGTAATGCACTTCTTTATTTTGAGCTGAAATCTATGGCTTTGTCAACCATTAATTAAATGTCTTAGACCATCCTGTAGGTTGTTTGTGTCATGGGGGAATGTATGGTAGCTCCCAATTTGCAGTCATCTACAAACTTGATTAGCCAGTGTGATTGGCATTAGCCTTGACTTCACATCATGAGGTGTCAAACTGCAGTGGCACAACACAGAACCCTGGGGTGCTACTGGTACCTGGCTGCCTGCTGGAGGTGGTTCCAGCGATCTTGAATTCATGGGTCCTATCTATGAGCCAGACTGCAATTTAGCAAGTTATGTAGGGATGTTTGCCTAGATCATAGAGTTTAAAACAAAGAGTTAGAAGGTCACACTGAAAAACCAATCAGAAAAAATGAAATGAAAACTCCAGCTAAGCTAGAACCTCCAATGAGTGACCTCCCAAACCTCCTGTAACAGAGGCACATGGGATATACGCAAATGACCCCTATGAACATCACCTGATGTTCATAGGGGTCATTTGCATATATCCTGTGTGTCTGTTACATGAGGTTTGAAAGGTCACTCATTGGAAGTTCTAGCCTGGCTGGAGTTTTCATTTAGTTTTTTTTCTGATTGGTTTTTCAGTGTGACCTTCTAACTCTTTGTTTTAATTTGTTATTTGGGACATTGTGCTGTCATCCTATTGATAATGGACATCAGCTGGGTATAACAACCCTGTGTTTCTTATGCTTAGTCAAACACTCTGCTTATGCTATGCTGAAGAGGTCATAACAAGGCCGGAATATGCATATCCATAGCTAATGGGGTTTGGCTTTATTGGCCTAAAAATGCTCCATTAAAACGACTTCAAATGTAAAAGTCATGGGCAATCAGAATTGCCATATAGCTGAAACACCTGATGTTCATAGGGGTCATTTGCATATATCCCATGTGCCTCTGTTACAGGAGGTTTGGGAGGTCACTGATTGGAAGTTCTAGCTTGGTTGGAGTTTTCATTTATTTTTTTTTTCTGATTGTTTTTTCAGTGTGACCTTCTAACACTTTGTTTTAATGTGTTATTTGGGATATTGTGCAGTCACCCTATTGATAATGGACATCAGCTGGGTATAACAACTCTGTGTTTCTTATGCTTAGTCAAACCCTCTGCTTATGCTATGCTGAAGAGGTCATAACAAGGCCAAAATATGCATATGGGGTTTGGCTTTATTGGCCTGAAATTGTCCATTAAAATGACTTCAAATTTAAAAGTCATGGGCAATCAGAATCACCATATAGCTGAAACACCTGGTGTTCTTAGATGTCATTTGCATATATCCCATGTGCCTCTGTTACAGGAGGTTTGTGAGGTCACTCATTGGAAGTTGTAGCTTGGCTGGAGTTTTCATTTAGTTTTTTTTCTGATTAGTTCATAGAGTTTATAAAACAATACCTAATTAGGCTATTTTAAGGAACACCTTGGCCAAGTAAGGTATTCATTATGCACCATTTTACACTCATCCATAACCTTAGTGACCCTCTCATAGAAGTCTACCAGATTGTGTAGATGACACAAACTGTAATGGGTCAAGTGTGTGTTGGTTTGCTTGGGGGTTGTAAGGTACAATGATCTTCCCTGTCGGTGAGTAATAAGTCCAATATATTATGTTAAGTGTTCTAACACAACTGTACTATGTTCATTAATTTCATCAGTGCTGCAGTTGATTCTTCAGTGAGGGATCAAATAATTCTACTTGAGGAACTCCCCACAGATGAGTCAAATCTGGGAAGAACCCCATTCCTGAGGGTCTGCCCTTGTCCTGCTCAGCTTGCCTGACACACAGGTTTACTATGGGATGTCCTTGGTTTTGGGGTGGTCCCAGAACTCTTATTTAAATCATGCTGCCTGCATTTTGTGGCACCTATTGTTTAGTTTCTTGCCTAAATTGGATGAGAAGTTGGAGAATACCTTACAAACCTTGATGAAGGAGGACTGAAAAATCTCTGAGAAGCCCTGTATCAACTTACCACTTTCATTTCACTTTTTGCTAACCTCTGCAGCAGAGGAACCAAAGACTATCCTTGTACCCAAAGGATAATGCAAAACAAAGAAGTTATGTACTTATCATAACATTCCATGTGTGTTGTCCATCTCAATCTTTATTCTCACTGATGGGTCGAATCTTATCTATCGGATCCGTCTTGGCCATTTCAAAAGCTCGAGGTCTTCAGCAAAGCTTGTGGGCATCCTTCCTTACCCATAATACAACTCCCTAACTTCTTCAGGTCTTGTTTGCCCATAACAACTCATATATATATATATACACACACACACACACATGCACACACAAAGCATTATTTCTGAGGGTAAAGAGTTCTGTAATGCCCAAGTATTACTACTCAGTCTCTCAGGAGTATAGATAGGGGGTATGGAGTGTGGGTTGAGAGAATAAAGGTCAAGATGGACAACACACATGGAACATTATGGTAAGTACAAAACTTCTTTACTTGTTGTTGTCAATCTTGCCTTTATTCTTACTGACAGGACCACATCCCAAGCAATCTGACTCTTGGGTGACTCGTGGGAGAATATTCCTCAGAACCATAGAACCAAAAGAGGCTCTACTCCTAGAGGCCAAATCGACTTTGTAATGAGTAATAAAGGTATGAGGTTTCACCCATGTTGCTGCAGCACAGATATTATCCAAAGGTAACCATTGGAAGGCTGCAGATGTGGCTACTGACTTTTGTGACTGGTTGACCTTTTCTAATATCAGAATAAGAAATAAAGAGCTGATCTGATTTTCTAATTGTTGAAGTTCTATGTAAGTAGAAACATAACTGTCAATGAACATTTAGAAGATACAGTGAATATTCTCCTTTATTGTGGAAATTTGGGAAGAAAACTAGCAGCTCAATAGATGGGTTGAGCTTACTTTCAGACACAACCTTCGGTAGAAATGAGGGGTTAGTGCATAAAGAAACTCTGTCCTTATGAAAAACTAGGTATGGGGGCTTGGCAAACAAAGCTTGCAATTCTGAAACTCTTCTGGCTGAAGTAATAGCCACTAAAAAGAGTGTTTTCCAGGATAGATATTTCAAATCATATGTAGCCAATGGTTCAAAGGGAGGACAGATAATGTTTGACAAGATGAAATTCAGATCCTATGGTGGTATTTGTATGGGCGGGTCATCTTATTGTTGTTCCTTTTAAGAAAGCCTTACATAGTTGGTGAGACATAATTCCAGAACCATTTTTTCCTACATGGAAATTTGAAATTGCTGCCAACTGAACTCTAATAGCGGCTGTAGCAGCTCCTTCATTGAAAAGTTTTGCCAAAAGTTCTAGAATGGAATGTATGGGTGCAGAAAAAGGGATATATCTGATTACCACTGGCCCATGTAACAAATCTCTTCCATTTACTTCTGTACAATTTACATGTGGATGTTTTATGGGAAGATAAAATATGTTTGACTGGAGAGGAAACCTGGCAATCAGGGGAACTGAGATTGCCCACATTGGGATGAACCATTCCTGATGAGTGAGTCAGAAGGTCTAGAGCAGTGTCCAGAATCCATGGTTCATTCTGAAGATGAGGCTGAGCAAAGGAGAACTAGATTTGACAAGGTCAATTTGGGGCAATCAATATTATTACCGTCTCCAACAAACTTGCTTTCTCCAAAAACCTGGGAATTAAAGGAATTGCAGGAAAGGCATAAAGAAGTCCTGGAGGTCAATCATGAACAACTGCATCCCTGGTGACACCCCCATGGGAGGGATCAGGGCAAAGTAGTTGCTGCATTTGGCATTGGTGGGTGATGCAAAGAGACTGCAGCAAGGCTAGCTACATTTCCAGAAGATCTCTTCCGTAACTTTCTGACTCGTGTAGCCATAAAATGGCTCTGCTCAAGTCATCTACATTCATGTTGGATTTCCCTAGGATATGCATTGCTATCAGAAAGCGGTCGAAGGCCATTGCCCATTGACAGACTCTCAGAGCTTCTCGACAAAGGGGGTAAGATCTGGCCCCCCCTGTTTGTTTATGTACCAAACTACAGACATTGTCTGACTGGATTGCTATCATTCCTAGAGAGAGAGTGCTTGAAATGCTTGCAAGGCTAAAAGCACTGCCCTCATCTCCAGGATGTTTATGTGCAAATGAGCCTTGTGTTACTGTCAGATGCCTTGAGCTGTCTTCCCTAGATAATGCCCTCCCCCACCCTATCTGGGACACGTCCATGGTCACCGTGACTTGGGGTTGAGGGGGGATGAAGTGACGGCCTTGAGATATTAAGGGAGAGTGAATCCACCATTGGAGATCCTTTTTGCAGGAATTCATTATCACGATTTTGTGTGACATTGGAAGTTCCAAGATTGATCAGTGTGCGAAAAGTAACCACTGAAGTATTCTCATATGAAGACAAGGTAGGAGAATGAGTACGATTGACTCAACGATTTTTCCCAGTACCTGAAGAACCAGTTTTGCAGAGTATCATGTTTTCCTGATTAACAATCTTACATAATGGCAGAGATTGTCTACTCTGTCTTGAGGGAGTCTTGCTATCAGTGTAGTTGTATTTATTTCTTCTGCTATGAAGATTAAGTTTTGACATGGCTCTAGAGCAGATTTTTCATAGTTGATGGTAATACTTTGGGAGGAACAGAGTTGAAGAGTATAGTCCCTGGCTTGTAGCAGGAGATGCCTGGTCAGGGTGGTTATGAGCCAGTCGTCCAGATATGGAAACACTCATAATCCTCAGTGTTTCAGGTGAGCCGCGACTACTGCCATGCACTTGGTGAACACTGTAGTGAGACCAAAGGGCAGATTTGGAAACTGGAAGTGACTGGCTCCTAGCTGGAAGTGCAAGTGTCTTCTGGATTGCCTTTCCATTTGAATGTGGTAGTACGCATCCTGAAGGTCTACAGAGCACATCCAATTGTCTTTTTCCAGGAATGGAAATATCAACTGCAGTGTCACCATCTGGAACTTGGTCTTTTTCACAGATTTGTTCAGATTACTGAGGTCCAAAATGGGTCTCCAGTCCCGTTTTCTTTACAACTAAAAAGAATCTTGAGTAAGTTCCGGATCTTCTCTGGTCTGCTGGGACTTCTCGGATGACTCTTTTTCTAATGTTGCTTGTTCCCTTTGACTGGGTAGAGTGTCTGGAACTGACTTGTTTACAGGAGTGGGGAAGGAGAAGGAGAAGAAAATGATGTATCCTCTGGATATTATGTCCTGCACCCATTTATCATTTGTTAACTTTTGCCAGGTATTGCAGGTCAGGGACAATCGACCCTGACTACTTCCAGAGGTGAGCAATTGGGCACTCCTTCAGGAACGCTGGAAGGGTCTACCAAAGAAATATTCTCTAGAGCCCTGTTTCAGGCCTCCCCTGCCATGAGGCTGGCATCTTCCATTATTGTTTTCCCCTCTGTCTCTAGGGGAACTTTCATCTTGTGTGTCCTGAGAAGACCTTTGTGACTTTCTGAATCACATTTTCCCACTACCTCTCTGACTTTTAGGGAGGGGTCTGGTAGGTGTGGAAAAAACGCATTCCAACAACAGATAAGGTCTTGCCTTGCTGGACACACCTGGTAAGTGTGTCTTTAAACTTAGGCCCAAAAAGAGAAGAGCCATCAAAAGGGGCATTAATGACACCATGTCAGCTACAGCTCCTTGGAGGGAGTCTGATAGTTCCTTTAACAAGTCCATCTGTAATCTTACGAAATGGGTAAGGTAGTTCTCCTCCTCAGCCAAAGAGAATGTGGACTGCCTGTCACCTATTTGCTTTAAAATTTCCAGGATGTCTCCAAAGGAGACATCTTCTGTAGGTGATAGTGGGGACTCTTCTACTTCATTGAAGTTGGTATCAGACATGATAGACTCCTCCTGGGAGTCAAAATGCTTACTCTTGCAGGTCCTCTTCTGAGGCCCCTCCTCAATGGGATATTCCAGAGAGGTTTCAGAAGAAGGGGGGGGTCCCCTGTTGGGCATCATGAGGCCTGGGGTCTCTGCAGTCCTGTAGAGAGAGTATGTGAGAAACCAAAGACACCTGCACAGAGTTGGGAGGAAGATCCAAGGGGGATTGTGTCTTAGACTGGGAAGTAGTCAGAACAATCCTCATGACTACAAAAGCAGTCCACCCCTGCTATGAAGAGCACCCTGGATCCGACAAAAGGGTTGTTGGGGCCAAAGGCATCTCCAGAGCAGAAGACTGAAGCTCTGAAGCAGAGGTAGGAACTGAACTCACCAGTGCTGAGGCCCCCAAAGGCAGGGTTAGATCCGGAGTGATCCAAACTGGCTATGTGGACCCAACTGGAGAGTGTCTGCTCCCTGAGGTTTCCTGCTGTGACTGGTTGGAAACTCTCAGGGCAGATACCAGATCTAAGGAACCTATGGGTCCCAGATCTGATACAGACACAAGCTGGATGTTGGAATTTTCTGGCTCCGAAACTGAGGAGGAACAGGCACTGAGGGGGAACACTGTGTCTGATCCGATTCCTTTGGGTTCAGATCCAATAATAATTTGGCCAAGGCCGGTGTCTTTAGTAGCCCCTGCACCTCCCTATCCAGATCTTCATAGGACAAACTACTGGTGGACCAGGAAGAAAGGGTAGAAGATCTTGATCTTGTCAAAACAGATGATGGGAGCCAAGAAGGGATCGGTTCCAAGGAAGGAGATTGGCTCCTATACCTATATTCAGTAGGCAAGGTAGACTTTGGAGCTGAGGGTTCCAATTGCTCCAAGGAAGTCTTGGAATTCAATTTGAGCTGTCTGCTCCAAGGGTTCCATTGGAACTGACAGTTTAGGTGCTTTCTGCTTCAGCTCTGAAGATTTTGGAGCTGAAGAAATACGTTTTGAGATTTCTCGGATTTCTCTGATTTTGAAGAAGACTCAGGAGATATAGCCTCAGAAAAGGGGTTTTAACAACCCCTTCAGAATGAGCTTATTTTTGTGCTCCATGAGCACCCTCTGGTTAAATCCATGGCAAAGTGAACATGACTCTAGTAGGTGAAGAGGCCCAAGCAATATACACATAAAGTGTGCGACTCACTAAGGGGCATCTTTTTTCCACATTGCTCATACTTTTTGAAGCCAAGAGTCCTTCCTTCCTTTTGAGACATGATAATGAAGGAGGAATGAATAGACACACACACACACACACGAGACAGTCCTCTAACTTAAATGGACACAGGGATTAAAGGAATGAATAGAAAGTTTTTTTTTTTAAATGATCATTCTCTAAGTAAAATGGACAATAAAGAAAAAGGGAGAAAAGGCGATAGACACAGAGGGGGAAGAAAAATTGTCCTCTAACTAAAATGGACATTAGTTAATGTCCTCTATCTTAAATGGACACCAACAAGGGAAACTAAAGAGAACTAACACTCATTCTACACTTTTAAAGACAGGGTAAGGATAGAGAAATAGTTATATAGAAATTCTAACCTAAACTCAAGTTTTACAGTAAAGATATTATAAAAATAAAAGAAACACTTAGCCCAGAGCTTGCTAGTGAACCTCCTTTGCAGAGCAGCAAATGAGACCTGAGGAAGTTATGGAGTTGCATTATGGGTAAAGAAGTATGCCCATGAGCTTTGCTGAAGACCTCGAGCTTTTAAAATGGCTGAGATGGATCCAATAGATTGGATCTGACCCATCAGTGAGACTAAAGACGAGATTGACAACAACACTTTCTAATGTTACACATCATTTGTGAGGTTCTGAAAATGTAGCCATACAAGCATACTCACAACAGTATCAGTGGTCATAGCCCTGGATGAAGTACCAAGTCATACACATACTGTAAACAATGAGTACTCACTTGTACAGCCAAAGAAAATAAGTAATTTAAAGCCACTTTTTCCTCACATGAAGAAAGTACAGGCAAATCGTTCTGCATAATTTCAAAATTAGAATACATTTTGACATATGAGCCTGACACTTCTGAAGTACTGTAAATCAGAGTTGTAGAAGCATGCATTTTTTCCACTCAAGATGTTTTGCGATGATGCCATTTTTCTTCAGCTCCACCTATTTCTCCTTCATTCCTGGGATTCTAGAGCCCTGAGTAATTCATTTAAATATTGTGATTTCTCTCCACAAAATTTCCAAGTCTTCAGTCTTGTCTCTGTTGGCTTAGAATGTTCTCTGACCACTGTTTGCAGCAGAATTTGGCAACAAGTAGTGTATACTGTGGGAAGACTGGTTTACTATGGATGACTTTGCAGTTGCTGAGTCTACCTCAATGCCCTTTCCTTATTAGGAGGAAGTCTACCCGAGTGTCTTGTTGGCCATTCTTGCATTTGAGCTTGAGTGTCTCTCTTGCTAAACCATGTGTTTGTCAACATCAAGCCATTTACCATATAAAAAGCCAGAATGGCATCTCCTTCTTTAGCCCTGCTTTGCGTTCATTTGGACACCAGCAGTCTTCTTTTCCTGGTCTGTCTGTCCCAGTATGTGCATTCAGATCCCACATTATTATCACAAATTCATGTTGTCCTGATAAATAGGTCCTGCAAATGCTGTCTGAATGCACTCTGTTTCTCAATATCACAGCCCTGCTGTGGAGCATATGCTGAGATTATGAATAGAGCTGTATCCTTACACTTCACTATGATTTCTATGGGTCTGTCACTAAAGTTGATGACATTCCTCACTGTTTTATGAAGCTTCTGCCTCATCACAATTCCCATACCATTTCCAGTCTGCTGTCTTCCAGAGTAGTAGACTTTGAATCCCAAGCCAAGTGGCTTAGCTGCAATGCCCTTCCATTTTCTCTCCTGGATACATAGGATGTCGAGCCTCCTTACCATCATATCATCCACTTCAAAGCTGTGTCCTGTTGGGGTACCTACATTGAGTGTAGCTATTCTTACTTCATCCTAAAGCTGTACCAGATTACCCAAACCATGCAACTGGATACCGGCCAGTCAGCAGCATATTGACAAAGGGCTGATGGGCTATATGGCAGGAAAACACTGGCCAATAGGGGCACATACACCCATTCCACCATTGTCATGGTTGCCTGGGGTAGGTTGGAGTGGACCAGGTACTCAACCCACTTATCACCAGCAAATACACATGATCATGTGGTGACATTAGTCAATACCACTGACTCACCTAGAGTCATATTTTATGCCATATTAAGAGACCAGTTAGCATAATAGTGAAGGTCTTCATCTCTGATGCACAATGTACAAGGTTTGATCCTGACCTTCGGCCAATGCCTGTTTGGAGTTTGCATGTTCTCCCTGTGTGTCTGTGGGGGTTCTTCCCACTTCCAAAAACATGCTGAATGTTTCCATCTCACACTCAGCAATGAATGGAGCTGTGGGCAGCAGCACAGACTCTACATTGTGCCCTATAGAGGAAATAATTGTACAATATTGTATTGTATAATTTTCTGAAAAGATTTCAAGCCTGCATAAACTAAAGCACTGCTGGTGATTCTCTGCTATTTTCCCAGCCACCCTCACCTTTGTTGATCTGCTTTTCAAACTTGGTGACTTTAAGCTGCCCACCCCTACTGTAAATTGAGCTTAGTAAGCTCCTCCCTTTCTGCACTGCTGCTGATTTATTGAATTATTTATTTGCCTTTCTTTCTGCTTATATTATAAAAGTGCATTTTGCCTCTCATTGTCTGTTCTACTGATTTACTTGCTCTGAATTCATTATTCTAGCAAGCTGTTGGATAAAGATAAAGTAATATATTTTTACACTCTAACAAGCACTTGTTTTTACATCAAGAGGTCAGCGGATTTTCCATCTAGTGCACTGGGAAGTAGCCTGGTCTGTTTAGGTTGGGGAAACACTTGAGATTTTTGCATGTAGTTTTATTGGTTGGGGGGGCTTATTAATCAGCTTATCTTGTTTTTAGTGCCTTAATAAATTCTCTACAGTTGAGTGGTTCTTGGCTCATTTATACAAAGCTAAGTACTTTTATTGAATAATCACAGTTTTATAAGCTATTTAAAGTACAGTGATGTATCCATATCTTTGCTTGTTTGTGGTAGGATTTCATATCTTCTAAGTTTGTTTGTGGTAGTATTTCACTCTGGGTACTCCTTTTCTGTGCTTGTATATCAGGAGGACTATACCTGGTCTATCTGAGCTGGGAAGCATACAAAAGGGCTCTTAGTACATTTTTTGCACTTCTCTTATATACTGTGACCGTATTTTAGCAGTGTCAAAAAACTGTACTGTCTACTGCTGCTTTAAATAGTTAGTTGCACTGCATTACACTTTATCTGGTAGTTGTATGGCTGTTGTGGAGAGTTTGTGCAGTCTTGTTACACTTGGGAGCCAAACCAGCTATTCTTCATTAAGAAAGTGTTTTTCTGCACCCTTGAGGCAGAAGTATGCTGATCTAACCTGTCTAAGTTGGGGATTGCTGGTGGAAGGCTTATTGTGTGTTTTCCTGATTGGTAGTTAGCCTAAAATGTGTTTCTCTTTGCTTGTATTTGCTCTGTATAGACACAAAAGCCTAGAAGCTCAGTTTCCCTAAACAGCGGTAAGTGAAACCCTTCCAACCTTTTATGCTGCTGTAGGAGCAAGTCAGCTGTGAACTGAGCAGCATTGCCTTATTGACCAAACTTAGCCTGCACAAACTATAGTTCCCTCTTGTAGTCTCTGAGCTACCAGCACAGTCCTGTTAAATTATCCCATTCCATTCCCTGTTAAAACATACAGTAAGAACCTGCTATCATGGATGGGCAGTTTCCCATCATCTCCCTGGTAAGCCTGATAAACACGGGCATCCTGTGTCAATGTAGCAATTGTCATATGTATACGGACAACCACTTACTCCTGAAACAAACACTTTATGTGAGAGATGTAGTTACATTATGAAATTGGAACCAATACTCTCATATAGGACAAATTGAATGCCAAATAGGTTGTCAGCACAAGCACTCTTCCCATACTAAATAAGGACATGACACATAAACCCACATATGCAGAGGTACTCAGTAACTTACCAAAAGATCAGAGGCCTCCCAAATGGAAACTACTTACACACATAACAATGCAAAAAACAACCACAACACATACATACACACACACCAGTGTCTCAACAAATAAGCCCATAAGGCGTAACACCACAAAACCTAATGTGCTGGTCATAGGTGACTCCTTTGTGAGACACACAGCTGTTCCTCTCACAAGGCTGGATAAGGAGATGGTTACAGTTACCTGCCTGTCAGGTGTCAGGATCTGCCAAGTCACTCAAGCGCTCAAGTCATTCAACCACAAATACCAGAATGACTCCATCATAGGCCATGTGGGGGTGAATGACTTGAGGCATATTTCACCAGACTATATGAAGAGAGATATGACTAAGCTCTCAGATTATGTGTCACAGGCAGGTATAATACTAGCCTTAAGCAGCATTCTACCTTCTCCGAGGATGATGCCATAGTACAAACAAAAGATAATTGACTTTAAAATTGGCTTAGCTTCTGGTGTCAGTCCAGGGTGATCCGATATCTGTTACCCTGGGAAGACATGGTCAACAGGTTATGCTGCTTTGCCAGAGATGATCTGTACCAGTCTCCATTAGGCTTTTGGATACTGGCAAATGTATTGGCTACCCCTATTGTGCCTTTTTTAGGCAGTGTCAAAATAACCAACCTCTCAACATAACAAAAATTCTCTAGATAAACTCAAAGTACTGCTGCTTAATGCTAGGAGTCTAAACAAGAAACTGCACTCCCTGGAAGCACTCCTCACTTTGGAAGATGCTGATGTCTGTGCAGTCACTGAGACATGGTTCAAAGCTATGGAAACCACCCAGGCTATGTTGGGCTACAATGCGTACAGGGAACTAATCTAAGGGGGCGTCAAAAGCCAACACATTCCAGCTAGGCTTACAAATGCCTTCGGGCAGATAGCCTAGTACCTACCTATGAATCTATGTTCAGGCCATAAACTGAGCATGAAAGAACCAAAGGAAGAGATGTAATAGAACGGTCAAACAGCATAACTCTCTTGAGCTACTCTATGTCATATTAACTATAGGCAAAGCTCCCTACCACATCATAGCTAGCTATAGGTCCCCCACCATGAAACAGGAAAAGCATACCTGGACTTACTGGAGTCACTTGCCATACAGCCCAACACCTTACTCATGGGTGATCTTAATTATCCTACCATTGACTGGGAAACATACATGACCACAAACATGCTGACTCAGAGGTTCTTGGACTTTGTCAATGCAAATGCTCTGGAATAGCTAGTCAGCACACCCACAAGAGGCTCAGATGTCCTGGACATAGTACTTACTAACATGGGAGAGCATAGCATCATCCCAGACCCCTTGTGTCTGGTCAGATCGGACCACAGATCAGTCTCGTTTGATGTAATTATAAGATCAGATACACCATCAAACTCAAAAAACGCTTAAGAATTTTTCAAAGACCAATTGCTTCCTATTTAGTGATGGCATAAGAAGTTTCAAAGCCCCCTCAAATGCAGATAACAAGGACTCCTATGCAAAGGTGTACATCAATGTTCTGTATACTCCACTTATGCAGTTGTATTGGGTCGGCTATACCTGACCAAATTAAAACCAGGTCTTGCTGAAAAAAATAGCCACCCTGGTGGACCCCTAGTCCAAACAGGCTATACAACAAGAGAAATAAACTAAGGTCCAAGAACACATGGGAACTCACTCAGCAGAGAAAGAAATCCCTCTCTAGCTTAAACAAACAAATCAGAGATTTTGTCAAGTCCTCCAAAGCTAATTACTGAGAAAAAATAGCCTCCCTAGATAAGGATAATCACAAGGCATTCTTTAACTCCATCTGAAATCTAAAAGGGAATACCCCAGCTGTGTGCTGAACTAGTTGGGGATAGCACCACCCATACTCAACCAGAAGTAATAGCCAACCTACTAGATGAGAGATTTGGAGCAAACTCCCCCCCCCCCCGTCCCCTTCAGTCATCCCTCAAAGTATACCTACCAGCACTCCAAATTCTATTATCTCAAGAGAGCAGGTCATCTTAGCACTCCCAAGGCTAAAAACATGGCATCAATGGGGCCAGACAACATCCCAGGTTGCTTTTTAAACAACTTAAAACATGACCTAGCTGACCACTTGGATCAATGTTTAACCACAGCCTGTGAACTGGCTATGTTCCTGTGGAATGGAGGACAGCAACAGTAATCCCCCTGCACCAAGTGGAGCCATCAACCTACCCTGAGAATTATAGGCCCATAAGCTTGACTAGCCTCTAATGCAAGGCCATGTTAAAAATCATTATGGACCTTATTAACAAGGACATAGGTAATCTCAAGACTCTGGATCCAACCCAGTTTGGATTCATTAAAGATAGATCATGCCTGTTAAACATGGTTGGCTTCTTTGAAAAAGTCACCAAGGCCCTGGACGAGGGAAAGACAGTGCATACCACCTATCTATTTTTTTTTTAAACAAGAAACATCTTTATTAAATTATCATGGAATACATAGACAATCTTACATTTATATAAATGAAAGTAAACCATACCGATACAATTTCAGTTGCAAACATACATTACAAACCATGCCGACACAACTGTAGCTGCAAGCATTATACATCACTTATAATATATCCAGTCGTCAGTCAGCCATTACATAACTCATTCAAATCCTGCCTTCTTTAAAACCTTGTTCCTCTTCTGCATGTATTGATCCCACAATTCCCATTTTTCCCATGTAATTTTCTCATACCCTTTTCTAAAGATCTCAGTTCCAGTTGTTTTATGTCTGTTACTATCTTTGCTACTTCTAGAAAAGTTAGTTTAGACGTTGATTTCTATTTTCTAGTAATTGATTTTTTGGCAGCCATCATAATTAGACTCAGCAAGGCCTTACTATGTTTAGGCAGTTCCGATTTTGTGTCATAGCTCAAAGAAATAATTTCCTTAGTTACACAAATTTGCTCACCCAGTATCTCGGACAAAACAGTCTGCAGAGAATCTTTAAAGTCTGCCAACTCATTACACTCCCAGAAAACATTGTTCCCAGTTACCTTTTTCTTCCCAATCACATCTCCAATGTTTGCTGTCTACCTCAGGAAAAATTCTTTAGAGTCTACTTGAGGTATAAAAATACCTATGGTAAACACTTTCAACCAAAGATGTAAAATCTTCTAGACTTTGTTGCATATTTGAGCAACATACATATATCATCCCATTGTCTCTCTGTGAATTGCTTATCCAGTCTTTCTGCCCAATCCTTTCTAAACTCCTCTGATTGATTCTTTTAGTTACCATGCAATATTTTATATGCTGTACTAATTATTCCTTTTTTAATGGCAACTTCTATTCTAGATACTACTAAAAACTCTACCAGTGCCGTTTTTTTTTTTTTAGGATCCCCCTATTTCTTTCTCTTTGCCCATTCTTGTTATTCACTTGACAGGGAAGGCAATCTCTAATCCACAGTCCAAATAAGCTTCTGATGTCCTCCCACTCCTTCCCTAGTCATTCGCTCCCAATACCCCAGCTCCCCCACCAGTCTTCAGCAATAAACTCCAGCCCCCTCCTGCCCACTGTCTGTATCCCCAGTTGTAGTCATCCCTATTGGCAGAATCTCCACTCCGCCCAAGCCAAGTTCCAAGAATATCCCCTGCCACTTTATGAACATAGCACTACATATGATTATTATCACTCTCCTCAAAGGTCCATATCCAAAATCTCAGTCTCTCCCAGTTTCTTGACCTTCTCCCTTGTTTCCTCATCATCTCTTTCCATTTTGGATTATAGTTTTTTATTTGTGACATGCACAGGAGCCTCAACTGTGTTGCTATGAAACACCCCTTCAAATCAGGCAATCCCAATCCACCCCGCCTCACCTGAAAAATAAGCTTATCCCACTTGACTCCTGCTGTCCTCCCCTCCCAGACAAAATCACCTAGCTCTCTATTAATTGCTATCCACAACTTCTGCTCTGGTCGACAAAAACATGCCTGACCTGTATATAAGACCAAAGGGACCAAAAACATTTTAACTGCTTGTATGTTACCATTGACATCCACACAATAGAGCTTCAGTTTTCTCAGCCCTCCTTTGTCCAGTTTCCTCCCACACATCCCTAGCTATCACACTGGAATCATCCCTAATCCACACTCCTAAATACTTCATTCCACCTTGTCCCCACAAGTATGGATACCACTGAACCAATTCATATGTAAGCATATAATCCACCGTTACCACTGTTGTCTTAGTTTCATCAATTCTGTATCCCAAAAAGATTTGAAACTGTCTCATTATATTCCACAATATTGTAACATCCCTTCCTGGTTTTGTCAGGTATAAAATAATGTCATCTGCAAATACAACCAGCATCTCCTGACCACCACACTAATTATATATTTTAATTCCTGAGTCCCTCATCTTCCCTGCCAATGGCTCTAAATATAATACAAACAACAAAGGGACAAGAGGACACCCCAGCCTGGTTCCTTTGCTCAAGCAGAGATTATCAGAGAGGATCCCACCCACTTCAGTCTTTGCCTCCGATCCCTCACACACCCTCCCAATCAACCTTACAATTCCATCAGGGAATGCAAATACCTCCATTGCTCCATTCTCAAAGCCCCAGCCAACTCCTCCAAATGCTCTTTATCCATCAAGACCCACCAACAACAGTGGCACCCTCCCACAATCTGCTTCCCTCTGGACCACCAGCTCTTCACCAATGGTGTCAAATGTTTGCCTCCCTCCACAAAACCACATTGATTCATCTCTATCAATTTTGGCATCACTTCTGCCATTCTTTTAACAACTATAGACATATACAGTTTATAATTATGGTTTAGGATTGAAATGGGCCTGTATGAAGCTGGATCTGATGGATCTTTACCCCCTTTAGGTATTACAGCTACCACTGCTTTCTTCCAGGATGTTGGTACTTCTCCTCCTCTTAAAAAACTGTTAAACAAAACTTTTCAGATCTTTATCATTTTTTTCCCCTCCTAGCTTCCAAACTTCCACAGGAATACCATCTATTCTTGGGGACTTTTCTGTAGATTGGTTATATATCACAATTTCTATCTCATCTCCTCCTATCCTAACCATTAGTAATTGAGCATCCTCTACCACTAACCTTGGCATATTTAATTCTTCCATAAACTTTTTCATTTGTAACTTTTCTTGATTCCATATTTCTCTGCTTTATACAGACTTTCCTAGAATGTCCGAAATATTTCTAAATACCTCTACAGGATCTCTTGCTACCTTCTTTGTTCTAGGCTCCCTAAGTTTGGCGACAGCCCTTTCTATTTTTCTGTTGCCTGAGTCATTGTGCTAAAGGTTTTTGTGCTTTAGTGTTATTATCAAAAAACAGTTATTTAACAGCAGTCTTTCTAAACTCATGCATATGTTTAGCATTCTGCAATTGCTTCTTTTCTTGTTCTGTGAGATTCCCCCTGTTCTGCAATACTTTAATATTTATTAGTCCATCAAAGTAATTCTTGTTACTTCTTAAACATATCTCTCTTTCTTTTATTTCTACCCCATTTTTAAACTCCACTTTAATTTTATCCCACTCCATAACTATATTTTCAGAAGTAATTGCTATCTTCTCAAACAGCTCCTGAATAATCTCTACTACCCATTCCTTAAATTCCTCTATTTTCAAGAGATAAGTGGGAAAGGGCCAGTGTCTCATTTTTATTTCATTACTGTGTGTGACAGAAGCATGTCCCCAATCTTACTCCAAATCCCAGTCTGCCACACTCAGCTAAAATTCATAGTCAAATATGACTCTCAAATTCTTGTGTCATGTCATTTTTTATAAACTACAGTTACGGTTTCTGCAGTTTTATTTTTCAGTTCCCATGCATGCTGACTACCTAAACTGTAGCACAACCATTCTCATTAATTCCCCATCACTATGGCAACAACTAATTTAGGAATGACCATCATCTAAGCAGCCATTTTCCATTGTCTGAATCTGCCCCCTCCTGTAGTTGACATGCATTGCAGACATTAGCACCTGCTGTGACTTTTTCTTTTAGTGTGTGCATTATCATGTGTTCCGGTATCTGTCATGCAGACATGACTTGGTAGACCCAACTGGCTTACACTCAACATACCATGCCCTTCTATTTTCAATATGTGTTGGCACTGCAGCAAGCCCGACTGCCCCCCCCCCCCCAAGACGGGCAAGCCAGCATTAGTCACTCTTTCCCACTCATCCCCTTGTCAATTCCACTAGGTACTAGGTATATAGTCAGTCACAAGTGGTCTGGGTCATGGGACATTATCTCTCTACATCATGCAACTAACATGGTTTCTGTAATAATTAAAACCTAAAACTCTTTATCCAGTCACTACAGCGACCCACATTTACATAACCAAGAGCTATATACAGTGATGGTCAGCAAAGCTAACTTCCTTTTGGTGGAGGCCTGGGGAGAAAAGCTCCATACATCAATGTGAAAAAGACAAAGTACACAAAAGAGAACAAAAGGTAGTCATTTTCCAACTTAATATAATATCATACAGACTAAGCTTGTTAACAAATAGTAGCAGAAGCAGGAGATAGTCCTACAAGTTTACAGTTGCATTGATAATTTCATAATTACATATACAAAGCAGATTCAGGGTTGACTGATTTTAAAAATCAATCACATTCATATACACTTGCTTGGCAGCATAAGAGCAGAATAGAGATAGTAGTTGGAATACAGTCGAGAACATAAACAGAAGCATATAGAGGAGTTCTCAGATTAAAGCCATGTATATTGTGTAGAAAATAGGTAATGAAGGAAGAGAGAAGGTCTAGAGGAGGTAAAGTAAAATAACAGTACCACTGACTTTTTTTTTACATCCTTGCATCACTGCAGTACTGTGTGAAACCGACATCCCATCCTGCCATGTAGAGCCCCTCCAACATCTATCTTCTGGACCTTCAGGACTTCCTTTGTTGATCAGACAGGTTTTCACTGCTTGACAGATGACTCCAAATTGAGGTAACAGGTTCATTTTTTTACATTGCTTTTTATGGTAATTTTGATAAATGATCTCTTACACTAAATTTCAACCATAGCTCAAAGCATATCTTCTAAAGCAAGCTCAAGCATGTGCTTGCACTCAAGCTACATCTCCTAACACCACCTGCCTTAGTCTACCAGTCTCCATCTTACTCTGTTACTTCCATGGTACATTGAGAATGTGACAATTACTGTTCATAGGTTCATTGGTAAGTACTAGGCTAGCTGCCCTTGCCCAATTTCTCTTTTGGTGTTTGAATTAATGTATCCCATTTGGTGTTAGATTGCCTTACCCATCCCATGCTTGATAATTGTATATTACTCCTAGTGAGAATAACTGAGATCATGCCATAGATAATTTGAGGGGACTGGTGTATGGGATAAAACATTTATGTGATGCCTCAGATCATTAGTAGTATAGAGGTTAGTCTTGAAGTAAATTTACTGTTTTCCATCCATAGATGTAAGTTGTGCTTGAATATATAGGGCAAAGCTTTGCTTTACATGACTGTGGGATTTGTTCCAGAGCAGCTGTATCTTCTTTGAGGTATACCTGTCCCTCCAAACCATTCTGTTGATGCTGCTGAAGAGCTTGGTCCATGTAAGGAATATTGTTTAGGCCTTTTAGTAAGGTATGTCTGTGAGTGCTCCTGTTGTTGCATGTATCTAGACAGATACATGCCACAGAGGACATTATACTCAGTGATTAGCCTGAATAAAGAAGAACAATGATGTCTCTAAATCTAGACACAGTCCCTTTGCTTATAAGCTATGCAATATAGAAGGACTTTCTTATGACAATGAAGACATGCTGGTCAAAAGGTAGGTCGCTGTCCACATAAGGTGCCAAACCCTAAATAACTGGATCAACTCTTAGGGGCATATTGTCAAAGTGGTAGCTCCCCAGGGTAGATGACTTTCCAAACGATATGATAATGCATCTGTTGGCATTTAGTTCCAGTCCATGATTTTGGCACCAGTTATTCATTTGGAACAAACCTTCCTACAGGGTGGCTAAGTCATTTAGGGTTTTAATGACTTCTCCTAGCTTGCAGTCATCTGCAAACTTAGTCAGCCAGAACCCTTTGTTACTGGCTTCTACCTCAAAGAAGATGCCAAACAGGAGAGTTCCCAGCACAAAACCCTGGGGAAATCCACAGGTGACTGGTCTTTTTGTGGAGATTACTTCCTTTATTTTGATTCCGTATGCCCTTCCTGTATGCTAGATGGCAATCCAGCATGGTGACATAGGGTTTATTCCCAGTTTATTTAGATTTTTTTCTATGCCTGAATGGGCGATTGTGTCAAAAGCTTTGGCCACGTCAATGTATTTGGCATGCACTCTTTTTAGTTTCATCCATTGCTTTGGTAATCTTTTAAAAAAAAAGTCACCCAGGTTGAGTAAGCATGACTTTCCTTTGACGAATTTAAACTGAGATAGGTCCAGTGTTCGGAGGTTCCCTATGTCCATATTGATTAGTTCCATTTAAGTCTTTCCTTGGCTTTGCATATGAGGCTGTTCAAACTTATGGGTCTGTAATTGCCGGGGCCTATGGAAGGTCCACCCTTATGAAGGGGAATGACTGTAGTTGTTCTCCATTCACTTGGTACAAAACCTGTATGGACGCTGAAGTTGAACAGTGTTATGGGGGGGGTGGCTAAATCATGCTTCATTCTATTTAATATGCATTCACGGATATTGTCAGGACCCATTGATGTAGTATTATTAGCTTTCAATAGCACTTTTAGAACGTTGTCTTGCGTGATAGTTGGAGGTGCGCCAGAGGGAGAGATGGAGGGGAGAGAGGGGGGTAAAGTTAGATGTTTTACTTTAATCCCTTTATATTCTCTCCCTTTCTTCTTCTTCTTCTTCCCCTTCTGTTATGTTTATTTACATTATTCTCCTTGCCTAGAACCATATTCAAATGGATTTACAAATGTCTGTACATATTGTCTACATCTTTTAAACTTTTTTCAGAGTTCTACACTTTGTATGTGTTACATGGTGTTAATCAAAGCTGTGTATAGCTGGATTTGTGTTATTTTGTTTCCCCTGTAGAATCCCTGTCTGCACCTGAAATTTGTCATTTATGATCAGTGTTTGGTCTCATTTAAGAATAAATAGATAAATAAATAAAATAAACTTGGCCATTTCTAAAAATGTTAGACACCCAGACTTCCACCTCATGAATTATACTACTATTCTAACACAGTTTGTCCTGAACTGCAATTTCACACATCAACTTGAAATGACCTTTTAGGGCTGAGCTGAAAGGTGAGGCTCATACTTTATGAGGTGGATTCTAACATAAGAAATCTTAATGTTTAATCCTAAATTAGTGATAATTAGCAGACAAAGTTACTTGCTTCAATCTAATTTGGCAAACCTTTGCTTCAGATTTTGCAGGTTTTCAGAGAGACCTCGCCTCATGAACTGCAACACTATCTTCATGCAATTTTATCCCAAAGGGTGATTTTGTAGAGTGACTATGAATTCAACCTTTAGAACAGAACTGTACCATGAGATCAATCTCAAAGTTGAGTGCTCCAAAGATTTTGCAAAAGACATTGTTGAAGGTATAAACCTGAGCTTAATCTGGCAAACATCATCTTGGAACCATATTTCTAACTTGATGCTAGTGGGCCCAACCTTACTAACTGTTATGTGTTCACCGCATAGTTTTATCCCAGAAGATAAGTTCCTGAAGTTGCTGCCCTTAAATTTCCTTTCTAACCGAAAGTTTTCTTTTTCATTGTTCAGCTTTGTGACATCCCCTCCTCTGGGCCAGTAATAAAGAAGCCTGAATCCTCAACACTGACACTGGTGACTTGGAGCAAAAATAGATGCACACAATATTTCCAGATGCATCTCTGTGCATCAAGCACAATTTCCCCTTAAGAGCACACAAGGAACACACTCAATTTGGGGACTGAGTTTCCCCCGTCTCTCTCCAGGCCCCCGATAAGACTTCCCACTGGCACAGCTGTAGCAGTGAGTCCTCAGCCGAATGTCCAAGCCAAGTCCTCCACCACTCTCTTTGTGAAACCAGTTCTCTGTGTCCCTGTTCCAAGTAGCTGACACACACACACACACACACACACACCTGGGAAGGTCTGGCACAGATTTACTAACTATGCCCCTCTGCCCAGACTATAAGGTTATCACTGCCACCAGTCACTCCAAAGCCAGCTACTCTAAGGCTCTTACAAGAATACCAAATTTTACTGAGTGAAGTTAATACTCATACACATGGTAATGTTGACCAAATAGCAACTCTTTCAGGAGCGGCCACACTGTCACCAAATAAATATAAGTACTTTCAAATGTTAAAATATTCTCTAAAAGAACAGCCACAATGAAAAGTTTAAATATATTTAATAATAAATTATTAAAAAACATGAAAATACTAAATAACTATTTACAATAAACACCAGAGTTTCAATCACAGGAAATATTAAAAATTACTCAGATGGATAGATTCACACAATTATAGAAAAACAGTACTTGGCTAATCTCACTAGATTTTCCTGATTGATCAAAAGAATTACTATTCCCTGGTTACATACTAAAGCAAGGCAAGATGAGGTGGGTGAGTGATCCTTCTATGTCAGGTTACAAAAACAGACTGTTTCTGAGACTTCAGTCTCATCTAGTATTAAAACATAATTTTTGTGCTGGATTACAGAAGGACATCACATACATCTGGTCATCTGACTTCTGGTTCCCATACTACCACCCCTTTAAAAGAAACTGAATCAGAATCTCACACATATGTGTTAGCATCCACACAGATAGAGCTTTGCTAAGATGTGTTACAGCTTCTTGAAGTCATAAAACAATTTCAAACTTCCACCCTTCCAGAGTAGCAATTAGTTCATCCCCAAGGACAACACAGAAGGCTTCCTAGTACAGACTTTTTTGTCTCTGACTACATTGAGACCTGTGAGATACAATCCTTATGGCTTATAACAAGTATGACGTCCCCAATCTGGGCCAGCAATCAAGAAGCCTGAATCCTCACCACTGACACTGGAGAGGGATGTTCACTTGGAATATAAATGGATACACTCAGTATTTCCAGAAGCAGACCTTTTTGATTCAAGCACAATTTTCCTAAGAGCACACAGGGAACACACTCATCCCGGAGTCTGGGCTTCTCTCTCCCCCCAGGTCCCCATTAAGACTCCCCACTGGCACAGCTGTAGTATTAGGTCCTCAGCCCAGTGTCCAAACCAAGTCCTCCAGCACTCTATCTCTGTGAAACCAGTGCCTAGTGTCCCTGCTACAAGTAGCTGACACACGCTCTTTGAGATTTAATTCTCACATACACACACATGGGAAATGCTGGCACAGATTAACCCCTCTACCAAATTTGCCTAGACTATAAGGTAGTTACACTGCCACCAGACACTCCAAAGCCAGCTACTCTAAGGCTCTTGCAAGGATACCCAATTATACTGAGGGAAATTAATATTAATACAAATGGTACTGTTGACCAAGCAACCAGACTTTCAGGAGTGGCCACAGTTATCACCAGATATATGCAAGTACTCTCAAAGGTTTAAATATTTTTGTAAAGGACCAACCACGATTAGAAGCTTAAATATATTTAATAATAAATAATAAATGAAAATGAAAATACTAAATATCTATTTACAGTAAACACCAATGTTTCAGTCACAGGAAGTATTAAAAATAACACAGCTGGGAAGATTCACACAGTTACAGAAAAACAATACTTAATTATTCTCACTATATTTTCGTGATTTAGAGAATTACTATTCCTGGTCACTTAATAGTGCAAGGCAAGATGAAGTAGGTGAATGGTCTCCCACCTTTGTCACGTTCCAAGAACAAACTGCTCAGTCTGACTGAGAGAGTTCTCTCTTTAATATCTATTGCTTCAAATTAAAATTGCAAAATTACATCACATAAACCTGGTCATCTGACTTCTGGTTCCCACACTATCACCAACACTAGAAGCTGCCAGGAGTTTAACACCTACATGTCAGTAATACACACACAAAAGCATTGATTTGGTGCAGCTGCTGGAAATCATAAAACCATTTTAACACTTCTACTCCTCCTACAGAGCTACTAAGACAGGCTTCTCACAGACATTTCGTCTGTGGCTACAATCAGAACTATAAGATACAATCTTTATGCCCTAATTTAATTTCAGCTATTTTTTCAAAGTTTACTGCAGCTGGATTGTGATTAACCACTTAACTTCCAGTATCCTCTGTTAAAACATATACATTTATTCCACTTACAGTAATACATGTAGATTTCTTTTCTTTCTAGCAGGGCACACTGTTGATACATTTCCAACACAACCAAACCTCACAAACACACTTTCAGCACAAGCATCTGTACAAATCAGTTTGATATACAAATGAGATATAATTATTTATAAAATTCCAGCTAGCTGTGCTGGCATATATTACACATCCACTGCCCTACTTCTCCTGGCATGGCTGGCAATACCTCCTATTGTCACATCAAGTAATTTAATTTCAAACTATTTTTCAAAGTTAATTGGACTGAGATTAACCTCTTCTTTTCCAGTATAATCTTTTACAGTGAATTCATTTCAGTAGTTACCATACAGTCTGGCATACAAGTATACTTATTTTTCTGTCCAGCAGGGCCCACTAATGGAACATTGTTTAATGCAAGCAACTAACTTTTACAAGTACATTTTCATCACAAGCACCAGTACAAATCAGATTGATATACAAATGACATATAATTCTTTACAAAACTCCTGGCATATGTGGCAATACCTCACATCATCACATCTCTTCCCCCTTTGAAGACGCAAGCTAGTTTCTCAAGTGACCCTGGAGAAATGTGGCTTGAGGGACATCAGTCTGTCTGGGAACACACTAACCCATGCCCTGTCTTGAGAACCCATCTGCATTGGCATTGCTGACCCCACTACAGTCCTGCACTGTTATGTCATATGCCTGCAACCCTATGCTACACCTTAACAACTTGGCATTTTGCTGGCTGGCTCGATGTACCCATAGATCCCTCTCAGACTCCTCCTGCCACCTACTGCAAATACTTAGCACAAGGGCCTGCCTATCACAATAAGGCTTCATCATGTTAACATGGTACAATTTGTGGGCTTGCCTCCTGCCTAGCAGTTCTACCATGTAGTTAACATTACTGACCTTCCTTACCACTTTGAAGGGTCCATCCCAAGCTGCCTGCAGCTTATTGTGTCTAACAAGAATAAAAACCACAACCTGCTGTCTCACAGGATACTCTCAGGCTCGTGAATTCCTGTCATACCAGACCTTTTTCTGCTGTTGGGCTTCTGCCAGGTTCTCCTGGGCCAAACCCATGAGCTCCTAAGCTTTGTCCTGAGGTTTAGGACATATGCCACAACGGACTCCTTGTGGGATTTACACTCACCCTCCCACCCATCATGAATCAAATCTAAAGGCATCCTCACCCTATGCCCATGCAGCAACTTAAAGGGTGAAAAATCTGTGGATTCCTGGGTTACGTCTCTGTATGCAAATAGCAGATGGGATAAATAATTGTCCCACTTTCTCTCAAACTGGTCTGCAATTACCCATAGCATGGTCTTTAGTGTAGAGTTTAACCTCTCCACAAGACCATAAGTCTGGTGGTGAAATTGGGTGGTCTTTTAGGTGCTTCACCCCACAGCACTCCCACAGACAAGTTAGCAGGTCTGGCGTAAAATTGGCATCTCTGTCAGTCAGTATTTCTCTTGGGAAACTTACCCTGCTGAACATCTCTAACAAAGCGTTTGCCATCCTCTCTGCCTCAGTGGATGACAGAGCCACTGCCACAGTGTATCTAGTAGCATAATCTACTACCACCAGGATATACTTCTTCCATGTGGAATGTGGGGTACTCAGCAGCCCCACAATATCCATAGCTACCCAATGAAATAGATCCTCAATCACAGGCAAAGGCATCAAAGGAGCCTTTACCTGGTCTCCTGTCTTGCCTACCCTTTGGCACTGCTCACAGATCCTGCAGTACTCTGTTACATCCCTTGCAATCCCAAGCCAATAAAAGTTTTGCATAATACATCTCTTGGTATGGTTTATGCCCATATGACCTGCAAAAGGAATGTCATGCTGTAGGCACTACCAACTGCTGTATTACCCCACCCTCTAAACCTCCCTCAGAGGTCCATTCTCTGTACAGTAAGCCTTTATTCCAGTATACAGACTCCCCTTTTCCTTGAGAATCAGGTGCCTCCCTAGCTACTCCCCTCAAGCCTCATAATGTAGGGTCGGAGAGCTGAGCTTGTCTCAACTGTATCTTTGTTACCCTTCCCAGCTCCTTTTCCACATGAAGTCTGGTATCCTCTGACATCAGTGCCTCACTGTTAGCCTGGGTACTAGCACTAACCTCTGCCCTTGCAGTCAGTCTGTCCAAGGGAACATCAGTACCTACCAGCAGTTGTGGCTCACCTTCAGGCTCACTGCTACAGGGTAGCTCCCTCCATGAAATAGCCACCTCACCAGCCCTGGCTTCAGCTATGGGGTCTGTCTGGGTGTCCCCCAGGCTACCAGACCCACATGCCTGTCTCCAAGCCTAACTGCATGCACACAATGTACTACATTATTAAAAGTGCTCTTTGTCAAGCCATCTGCAGGGATATCCACAAACACAGTTACTTGCTTACTTCCTTTTCCACCCTCACAGTCAAGATGAACCCTGGCCAAAGGCATTTGGAATGGGGTCCCTCCTAAAGTTCTGACTGGAGTGGACTGCCCAAGCAAGACTCCTCCTCTTTAATAACTGCAGGCTTCACAATGGATATATCAGAGACTGGGTCTCTATTAGCAGTAACTTGTTTTCCATCCACTAAGATAGGATATAAACTCTGGTGGTAGTTTGGTACCCATGTTGTCTCCTGACAACTTACCACTGGCTTACTGTTATTCCCAGTTGCTGGCTCCCTCACCTTTTGTTCCCCACCTTGCTTCTGTGGACATCTATATGATACATGGCCCCACTAGTTACATTTAAAACATCTAACCCTTGATCCTGGCCATGTACCTGAACTAGTGGCTTCCCCTATTACTGGTGGACTCTGTCGGGGTGGTTTAGGCAGCCCACCATGGGTTCCCTTATATCCATGTGCAGTACTGGGTATCCCCTTCTTGCCAGTGATGCCCTGCTTGCTAAGTATAGATCCCCTTTTTCTCTCCAGCTCATCTGCAGAGTTATACTCCCGGCCTGCCAACCAGATTCTCATGTCCTCAGGCAAAGTTCTAAGGGCTTGTTCCCTCATCAAAAGGTCTGCTAGCTCTTCAAAAGTGGTGACCTGGCACACACTCACCCACCTATGAAAATAAGTGCATAACTCGGCAATATAATCACATACACTTTCATCTGCCTTGTGTCTATTATCACAAAACTTTTTTCTGTAAGCTTCAGGTGTTAACTTAAAGCATTCTAAAAAGCATTGTTTGACTTTATCATAATTTAAACAATCAACATCAGACAATTTAGAAACGGCAGTTACAACTGTACCATGGAGTAAGGGGGCCAGGAACTGTACCTAGAGCCCTTGGTCAACATTATACTGTTCAGTCTCTCTGCTGATTCTAATTCCATCTGTTTCTCCTTTTCTTCAGCCTCCAAACACCATAGTCTCTCTGCTGATTCTAGTTCCAAACGTTTGGTCTCCAGTTCAAGTCTCTTTAATTCCAGATAGACTTTTAAGTCCCCTGAGGAAAAATTGAACTGCCCATTTTCTGAGAGTTGTATATCCCCAATGCCAGTCTGGCTGTCTTCCTGGTTGCTGGCCTGTGATACAGCTGTAGCTAATGCTGCAATAGTTTCTACTTTAGTCAGGTTGGCATGCACCGGTTCTTTGGCTTGGCACCTCTCAGCCAACTGGCTCCTTGTTAGCTTGCCATAATCCTCTGCTGACATCCTTGCTTGCATTCCCTGACTAAGCAAACAAAAAATAAAACTATTGTGATATGAAAATCTGAATGTCTGCCATGTGGCTGCTTGAGAGTACAAGCACTTTCTTTAGTGACCACTGTTTACAGGCTACAGGAGTTCAATATCCACACCACTGAATCCCAAAATGTGATGTGGTGATCCCACCACTGCCAGCCAATATGTGACGTGGATATCCCACCACTGCCCACCAATATGTGATGACCCATCACTGCCAACCAATATGCGTTGTAGATATCCCACCTCTGGGCCAGTAATGAAGGAGCCTTAATCCTCACCACTGGCACCTGTGGGGGGACGTTCACTGGGAGGATAACAAGTACTCACACAGTATTTCCAGATGCAGCTCTCAGAATCAAGTGACCACAGTCAGTCCAGGGCTGGTTCCTTTTTCTCCAGATCCCCAATAAGACTCCCCACTGGCACAGCTATAGAGTGGAGTCCTTAGCCAGGGTTCCAAGCCAAGTCCTCCAGTGCTCTCTCTGTCCAGCCAGTGCTTATTGTCTCTGCCCAAGTAGCTGATACACATGCTCTTTGAGATTTGATTTACACATGCACACACACACACACACACACACACACACACACACCTAGGAAAGATTGGTATAGGTTTACTAGCTATGCCCCCTTTTGCCCAGACTATAAGGTAGTTACCACTGCCACCATAACCCCTTGACAGATATTATAAGGCCCTTAAATGGTGTCCAGTCTTACTGTGTAATATTAATATTAATATTAATACAAATGGTAGTTTGACCAAGAGCAAGGCTTTTAGGAGTGGCCCACACAGTGTCACCAAATAAATACGCAAGTACACTCAAAACTTAAATATCTCTACAAAGATCAGCCACAATGAAAGGTTTAAATATATTTAATAATAAATAATAAAGGAACAAGAAAATACTAAGTATATAGTCACAGTGATCTCAGAGTTCAAAATCACAGGAAATATTTAAAACAACATTAAAGGATAGTCTCAAACAAATAAAGAAAAATAATATCTAAACTAAGCTTCACTATATTCCTGACTGAATCTAAGAGAATTATACTATTCCCTAGTAACTAACTTACTAGAGCAAGGCAGATGATGTGGTGAGGGGTTCATGTTGTCAGGTCCAAGACAGAATACAGAATGCTCTGTCTCACTAAGAGAATTCTTAAAATAATATCTAAAATATTACAGCTGGAATAGCTTGCAGATTGACATAATTTCTGATTATCTGAATTCTAGTTCTCATGCAAACCCCCATTGCTGGCAGCTGGTAGTTTTTAGCATCTAACTGTAAAAATACACAAAGCGTTTTGCTCAAATCTTTGACAGATGCTGGAAGTCATAAAACAATTACATTCCTTCATGCTTCCAGAGTAGCAATTAGTTCACCCCAAAAACAATGCAGAAAGCTTCCTAGTGTAGACTTTGTGTCTCTGGCTGCATGGAAACCTGTGAGATAGCATCGTTATGGCCTAGCCTATAACGTGATTTAATTTCAGATATTTTCCTAAAGTTTGCTGAACTGAGGTTAACTTCCTGTATTCCAGTTTCAAGTTAGAATAGTGCATGTACATTTCTGTTCTCTCTAGTAGAGCACACTGTGGATGCATTTTATGCACAAACACCATACAAATACCTTTTCAGCACAAACATCTCTACAAGTAAGTTTGACATACACATGACATACAGTTCTAATACATTTGTAACACAAGCATCTTGTATAAATCATGTTGATTTTCACAAATGGCATATAATTATTTACAAAATTCCAGCTAGCAGTGCTGGCAGTATCTCCTTTTGTTTCAAGGTCTACATTATTTTATTTTATCTATTTATTTTATTTTATTTTACATTTGTTAACTGGGAAAGTCCAACTGAACACAAGTCCTTTTTCAGCGGAGGCCCGGGGAGAAAAGCTCCACATAGAAGTAAGCATATCTAACAAAGATGCAATTAAAAAATATAAGACAAACACAGCAGAACACTGTAGGAAATATACACTGTGTAATACATGGGCATAGTTAACATAGTACTATATATAATTTCTATGTGTAAGTACAGTTAGTAAGATTGTAATCAATATAGTATCAGCATTAAGAACAAGTAGTCTAGTCAGGAGCCATACATGGACATATCCATTTTTTTGGATATGTGAATTTTTAGTAAATGCTTAAATTGTGCTGAGGTTGTGGTGGATGTTATACTGGGAGGTAATGTATTCCAGATTTTAGCTCTGCAGCTGGAGAAGAGAGATTCCCCAGCATGATTATTGGCAGTGGAGACGTTATCAGGCATTTATTATTAGATCATAAAGTTCTGGTACTGGAGTATGGTTGTAGTAGATTTTGCATGGCAGGTGTCTTTTTTTCTGATAGATTATTTTCTGGGCCATGGTTAGTTGGGTATAAAGCAGGAGATGGGGAAACTTGAGACAGTTGCGCTGCTTGAGTGCTTTACAGTGATGAGACCTGACGTTTGAGTTGGCTGCAAATCTAGTGATTTTATTATAGCATGTTTCAAGTTTTTCAAGGTCAGATTTTCTGAGGTTGGTCAGTATAGGTGATGTGTACTGCAGGGTTGAGATCAAGTGTGTTTGAGTTATTGTGGCTTTTGTGTTATTTGTGAGGTAAAGTTTATTCCTATACAAAGTACCTAGTTTCTTGTGCACTTTTTATGGTTTTAGATATGTGGATGTTGAATCTCTTGTTATTGTCTGTTTCAACCCCTAATAGCTTAGTATGATCAGTGGGAGAGGTCATGGTTCTGTTAGCAGATTCCCTGATAAGAGGGGGAGGGTGTAGTTGTTTTAGTTGGGTGTAATAGCATACGTTTTGTTTTGTTGGGGTTCAGGATGAGGTGGGAGTTCGTTAGCCATGATTCAATTGCTAGAAATGAGCTTTGTGTCAGCACTTGTAGTTCTTGTATCGAAAGGGCAGCAAATATTACTGTGGAGTCATCAGCATACTGAATTAGGGATGCATACAGGGTGGAGAAAAGGAGGGGACCTAGTATGGAGCCCTAGGGAACGCCTATGGAGACAGAAAGAAGGGGTGATAGAGCTCCTTGCCAATGTACTACTTGCTGGCGTCCAGTTGGACAGTCTTGGAACCAATCAAGAGCAGATTGGGAAAGGTTTAGCATGTTTGCTCTGGGAAACCATATCAAAGGCTTTCGATAAGTCTAACAAAATACAGAATACATATTTGTTATTGTTTCTATGATGACTTATTGTGTTGGTAAAAGATAACAGGGCAGTAGTTGTACTGTGGTGTGGGCGGAAACCATGTTGTGTGTGAGTTAGTAGGTTATTTGTTTGCAGGTAATGCATGAGCTGTGTGTGGACAATTCTCTCTAATATTCTGGTCAGAGGGGTTAAGATAGCAATAGGATGTTAGCTGGCTAGCTCAGTAGAGTTGCCTCCTTTGTGAAGTGTAATTATATGGGAAGTCATCCAAATGGTTGGGACTTGGTGTTCTAATTTGGATATGTTTATAAGTATAGAAACTGGATAGACTATTGCTTTGGCTGCTAGTTTTAGATATTGTGGTGGTAGATTGTCTGCGGCTAGGGTAGTGGGCTTTAGTTTACTAAGCAGTTTTTTATTGTTGCAGCTGAGACTGGTTGAAGGGCGAAGGTGGTTTCAACTTTACTAGGACTTGGACTGTCTAGGGTAGGGGAGGGTGGCTGTTTTCTAGATAGGACTAATATGGTTTCGGTAAAGTATTTATTGAATTGGGTAGCAATATTGTCTTTATTATTTGGGGTGATGGGTTGGAGAGTGCTTGCTTTACCTGGTTGGAGTAAATTATTTATTGCTGACCAGAATTTATGAGGGTTCTTTTGGTGTTTAATTTAGATATCAGAATAGTAATTTATTTTGTCTTGCTTAATTGTTTCTTAGCTTTATTTCTGAGCTCATGTTATTTTTGTTTAGTAACTTTGGATTTAATTTTGTACCATTGATCCCATGCTTTATCTCTTGCTAGCCATGGGGCATAGTTGGATTTTACACATATGGTTCTGGTAGGAGCTTGAGTGTTTAGAATAGAGAAAAAGGTATTATTAAAATGATGGACAGCATCTTCCAGGGGAAGATGTTTCAGTGGCAGTCAGTTGGAGTGGATTAGGTAGCTGATGAAGTCTTTGGAGTTAAATTGTTCGGTATTCCTTATTTGTTGGTAAGTTGTTTGTTTCTTTAAGTTAGTTCGTTGGCTAAGCATATAGGTTGGGAGATGGTCATTGGTCACTCAGGCAGTCTGGGAGTCAGCCAGAGTGGATGTTGTGGAGTGGTTTGTTAGCTAATATCCAGTCTAGTATGGATTGTTCATTGGATGATTTACTGATCCTGGTGGGGGGTTGTATGAGCTGGGTAAAGCCATACAAATTAATGTGATTAGTGGGAGTCTGAAAACTACATGCTGTCCAATCAATATTAAAAATCTCCTGAGATAATAGTTTCTTGAGGTAGGGATTTATCAGACCAGCTTAATATGTTTTCTAATGTGAGGGTATTGACACCAGGAGGGATGTAGGTTCCAATCAAGTTAATATGTTTATCTGAGTTCAGGGTAAGCTTGGTAAGTAATACCTCTGCATTATTAAAAGCTGGAATGTTTTGTTTGGAGGCTTCTAGGGTTAGGTGATTTTTGTATAGAAAGGCAACACTGCCAACCTTTTTTCCTGATTTGTCAAGGCTTAGGATATTGTACCCTGGAGGGAGTATCTCATTATTGGAAGTGCCAGGTTTAAGGCATATTTCAGTAAGTAGGACTATGTCTGGGGAGTATAGTGCTAGGTTGGCATGTAGCTCTTGAATTTTGTACCGAGACTTCTAATATTAAGGTTTAGGATTAGGAGGTCAGATTTGCCCCTTGAAGGGATTGTTGAGGCTTGTGTCTAGTTGTAATATGAGGTGGTAGAACAGCGAAGTTTGGTATGTGGGCCAGAGTTAGGGTGAATGCTGCCACTAAGAGTTAATTTTGAGGCAACAGAAACCAGTGTTTTTAAGAATTTAAGTATGTGCCTATCATATTTTAAAAAAGGAGTGGGTATGCTGGCATGAGGGAGTGGGGAACAGTGAGTGAAATGATGTATACATATATTGAAGATGGATGGTGATATAGCAATGTTTACAAATGTCTGTTTCTGATAACTGTGTGTGGAGGTAATATGGTATGAGACTGGCTGTTGTATGGTAGTGTGGTAGGTGGAGATGTGGGTTGCTAAGATTAGAAGATTAAGAGTAGAAAATTGTGCCAGTATTATTTTGATGATGGGGAATTAGAATTGGAGAGGCTCACTGCTGTAGTTGACATGTATATTGTTAGGATACTGTTAAGTTTGGAATATCTAGTTAATTGAGATTTTTGTGAACTGGGGGTGAATAAATAGTATTAAGAGCCTTTACATGGTATAATGTGTTGATTGGCTAGTAAGCTTAGATTGATGGGAAGTATTGATTGGATGAGATGGGATGAGGGTGTGTCTAGTTAAGGATAAATGTAAGGAAAGTGGGATGGGTGGGAATGGGGGTAGCGTAGGGGAATGGAATGAGCCAGGGTGAAAATGAGGGCAAATGGCGTGGGTTGAGCCACGAAGCAGAGACCACACTCTACCAAAGAAAAACAGTCAATCAGACCAGTTTCCAACTGTAGCCAAGATAAGTGTTCCAGCACCAAATAATGGTTATGATATGCAGGTTAGCGCCCTTGCTAACAATGTGGGGGGGGGAGCTTGCTCATGTAAATGCTTTTATGCTACATATGAGATATTGTTGCATCTGTAATATTTTTCTGTTCTATGTCTTATGTTTCTTATCTTATCATTACAAGGGCATAGGAAGAAAAGTACTTCAGGAGTAGGCACTAGTTAGTATTGCTATAGAGACTGGGACACCTAGAGGGAGCCCTAGCTGTATGCATGCTATTTAAGTGCTAATAAATCATTTAATAAAGCAAACTTTACACCATCGTGCAATGGTACATGCACTAGTGGTACAGTTTAGAAGCTGGTGGTGCAGTTTAGAAATTCACCATGTGTTTCTGTGGTCAGTGAAGTTCCAAACTACTGCATAGAAAGGGTGGTCAGTGTGGAGGTTTTAATTAAAGGAAACTGTGAAAAAGACAAATAAATAAACAGTAAATAACTAGGTTAGGTAGGACATGGGATACATAGCTGTGGTGAGGCAATGGTGGGAAAAAGTTACATAAATGTAAGACTATTTGGGCCTGTAATATGTTAGAAATAGTCCAGTATGACCCCAGTACAATGAAGAACAGTAATCAGCAGTTTTACTGGTTCAGACTGTCTATATCGACACTGAAATAAAACAGCAATAGCGGAACCTAGGCTTATACTAAATCACAGTACTTAACTTCTGCCTCTTCTCTGATATACATAGTAGACACACTTTGAACTATTTACCAATAAAATATGTTTCCAGCAGACAAATTCATAGCAGCTATGAACCATAAAGACAAAAGGCAGCTACCTAAGCAATGTCAAAGTATAAACGATCAGCACTACCTAGTCTGAGTGAGTTCAGTACCATTTACAGAACAACATTACTTTAGCGACAGTCTAATAAGCAAGAGATTTAAACATTCCAGTAGCAGTAAGTAGTATAAACATGGTTAAACAGTTGTAAAATGCAGTTACTTACATGGCAGGCACACTGGTAAGGGAATGCTGGAAGAGACAGGAAATATTAGGATACTATATATTTAAAAATAGCGCAGCAAGTGTCCTAGGCTAATAACACCTCGGACAGGACACACAAAGGAGGGGAGGGGCACCACTTAAGCCAATGAGCTAGGAATCAAGGGTAGGAACTGTAACACTACACTGACTAGGGACTGAATACCTTGCTCGCAATTGGATGCAGGGGGGGGCTAGAACCACTTATAGTTGTGAGTATAAAGTTTAAATGGAGGAAACAGAGGAAATGTAAGAGTGCCTCCAGTGGATATTGTTTGAGAACCATGAAGAGGAGACCATACTCTCTCAAAGAATAACAGTCAATTGGACCAGTTTCCAACTGTAGCCCAGATAACAATTCCAGCACCAAATAATAGTTATGATATGCAGCTTAGCGCCCTTGCTAAAAAAGTGGGGAGGGGGAGCTTGCTCATGTAAATGGTTTTATGCTACAGATGAGATATTGTTGCGTCTGTAATATTTTCCTGTTCTATCTCTTATCTTTCTTATCTTGTCATTACAGCAACATAGGAAGAAAAATACTTCAGAAGTAGGCACTAGTTGGTATTGCTGTAGGGACTGGGACACCTAGAGGGGAGCCCTAGCTGTGTGCATGCCATTTAAATGCTAATAAATCATTTAAAAACACAAACTTCACAGCATCATACAATTGTACATACACACTGGTGGTACAGTTTGGAAATTTCTGATTTGTTTCTGTGGGAAGTGCAGGGTCCAAACTACCACATTCAAAAGATGGTCAGCGAGGAGGTTTGAATTAAAGGGAAACTGGTGGTACAGTTTAGAAATTCCCTATGTGTTTCTGTGGGCAGTGCAGGGTCCAAACTATCACTTTCAAAGGGTGGTCAATGTTTAAGTTTTAATTAAAGGGAAAATGGTGGTACAATTTAGAAATTCCTGCTGTGTTTCTGTGGGCAGTGCAAGGTTCAAACTACCACGTTCAAAGGGTGGTCAGCGCGGAGGTTTTAATTAAAGGGAAATGGCAGGCATACTGCTAAGGGAATGCTGCAAGGGACAGGCAATCCTAGGATACTATGTATTTAAAAAAAAAATATATATATATATATATATATATATATATATATAGTATAAAATATTAATTATAAAGTATAAAATATTAATAGAACATTATAAAATATTATAAAATATAAAATTTAAAATATTAATTCTCCAATATAGGTTGTATGTTCTCTCTTTTTAACTGTTGCTATATGTACTTCCTAGCATATGCTCTCTGTTATTCAGCTTAATTTACCCACCAGTATTTCAAGTCTTCTGTATATAATAATATTTATACCTGTATTTGATCTGCTAACTGTTGACTTACTTGTGTTTGTAGATAGATTTGTATTTATTTTTCATGTGGAGCTTTTCTCCCTGGGCCTCCACTGAAAAAGGATTTGCGTCCATTCAGATCTTCCTGGTTAACAAATAAATAAATACTTATACTTGCTTGATGTCATTCAGGGCTCTCTGCATAACTATGGTCTCGCTGACTTAAGTTGTGAGCAGTGCTCCAACCAGTGTTCCATCTGCTTGGTTCTGTCCTTCAAGACCTTGCCTGTTGCCAACTTAAGTGGGGCGATATGTGAAGGATCGGTGTATATGTATGGCTTGCTTGATCCCATTGTACATTCTTCCCATGTTACCATTATTACCAATGTCCAAGGCCTGCTGAATTATGAAGCAAAATTGGAGCCAGTAATCATTTGCACACAGCCGAGCTATCAGAATTAGTCAGAATTAAAAAGAACAAGGACTAAGGTAGTGCGAGAAAGAGAAGAACAAGGAGAACAAGATGCAACTGTTTCCTTAAATAATAATAAGAACATGAACAAGAGACATTGAGTCCATTTTATAACTAGTTACACGAATGACAATAGGAAAATGAGTGGTATAATTAGGAAAAATTGGCATCTTTTAACAGTGGATGAAGAAATAAAGAAATGGGAGGTGAAACACCAAGTTTCTCCTACAGGAATAATAAAAATCTAAAGCGATTACTCTGTGGAGAAAAAGGTGGGGGTGATGTCACACATAATGAGCGTTTGGGCACATTCCCATGAGAGAAGTGCAAAATGTGTGAAGCGATTTGTAAAGAACAAGAGTACCATCACCCAAACTTTTTCTTTAAACCAAGATTCTTTGCCACATGTAATAGCACTAAAATAGTTTATCTTGCTAGTTGTAACCATTGTCAAAGTTTTTATGTAGGAAAAACCCTGAAACGATTTAGGGACAGAATATACCAACATTTGTATGACATAAAGAATAAGAACGTACAAAATGCCTTAGTGAAACACCTGATGGAATTTGAAAGGCACAGTTTCAATTTCAGGGTATTACAACAGGTAAATTTGTACACAAGAGGGAGAGATCACAATAAGTATTTAGAAAGAGTTGAGCTTAGATGGATCTTGAGACTCTGAGCGCATTTGTTTCCTGGGCTTAATAGTAATATAACCCTCAAGTCAGTGTTAGATGCACATTCTATTAAATAAAGTGTCACTGTTTCTTCTAGAAATTGTTTTAACAACTTGTGCTCTGTTTGATTATTTGATGGATTAATTACTAATTATTGTTACATGATGTGTATATAAATCTACTTGTTTTAAAACTTTTTACTTATCTGATGAAGCATAGATTCAGCTACTTGAAAGCGCTTATCCATTTTGGCAGTATCTAATAAATCAAGTTTTAATAGTATTGGATTGTTCAGCCATGGTAGTTATTTTAGTTTTTATGCATATTGGAATTCTCTGTGGTGGTGCTGCGGTAGCGTTGTCGCCTCACAGTAAGACATTGTCCTGTTCGATTCTCAGCTAAAGCGTCTTCTGTGTGGAGACATGCGTGAATGGGCGTACCTTCATTGAAGGTTGTGCGTCAGGCCTGGCAAGTCAGTAAGTAAAAATCTACTGCCAATCATTAGCGGACCGGAGTTCCACTGTGGCGACCCCTAACCGGGAAAAGCCGAAAGATACAACAACATACAACATGCTTATTGGAATTCTCGTCTACAGTAACCTTTGGGTGGCGACAACAGTTTGCTTTTTTCTCATTGTATGCTGTTTTGTCTGCTGTTGCCTTCACATGGTGGAGAAAATCGATATAGAATTGGAATACATCCCTTCAAACAACAGAATGCAATTTAGATGGGATAATATTATGCTAGCAAACCAAGAACATCCACTGTTGGTGATGAATATGGGCAATATTCATCAATCTATGATGTCGAACAGTAATATGAACTTTCAGGACTTTTTAACAATGGTAAGAGAACTAGAGAATGATTTATTTAAATACAAGAGACTTGTGTGGCAAAGACTGCAAATGGAGGCATGCTTGCACTTTCATGTAGTTCCAAGAGGGTTGAGAGTGCTATTTATGCCTTCTTATGGCGATACGCATCCAGATCTAGTAAAAAAAGTGGCAACAATTGAACCTTGATCTCAGTTACCACTACATTAAGCTAATAATAGACTACTTGTACCAAAGGAAAATGAACTTATGCGGCAGGTACATATTAAATACAAAGATATCAAGACTAAGTATACTGGGGAGCCATTTAATAATGTATTGAAAAATATGTATATGTATATGAATGTTTCCTGTTATGACAACAAGCAAATTAAGCAGCGCAAGCTACAAAGAGACTAACAAGACTTTACCTCTGGTAATGTCTTTTCTTGGTCAAGAATAAATGATGATCCCCCGAGGGCAAACAATGTTACATCTATTAATATGCCTGGGGGTTCTAGTCGACCAGAAGTATCTCAATATTCAAATAAATCCCTTATTGCGGAACACAATGATCAACTGAATGAGAACATTAGTTTACAATTGGAAATACCATCAAATACTACAGAGGCAAGCTCCACCCCTCCGCCCAATCAGGAAGCAAGGCTTCAGGTCGAAATGGGAGCGAGACCAAAGCAAGTAATACCAAACACCATTGAGCCTTTTTTACCATTACAAGTCAAACAATGAGTATACCAACAATCACAGTCAGTGAGCAGAGGGAGGCGAAAAAGAAAATTTTCAGTAGAAAGAGAAACCTCGAACCGAAGGGTGAGGTGATGAAGGGACTAGTGGTTAACTTGTCAAATCACAAGTTAACAGAAGAAGAGAGTCTGGTCTTAGACAAAGGACTGACTTTCATATCATCAGTTGGGACTAAAGTGAGTGACTTGTTGACTGACTTGAGACTTTTTAGTCGTAACCTAGCACTAAAATTATTTTTCAAAAATAAAAAAGAGAATGAAGTTGATATGGATACATTTAAGAAAAAAAGTTTGTTTACACCTATTATACCACCACATGTTGACATTTTTGTTAAGTCATGTGAGAAAGATATATATGATAGTTTATTTAGTAAAAGCAAGGGCACTTATAATATGAGTAGAGAAGAAAAAATGGCTTTGATTTCCTTACAAAATAATAAAATGATAACCATTAGGCCTGCAGATAAAGGCGGAACCATAGTCCTCATGAACAGTGAAGACTATAAACATGCTATGTTAGAAATGTTAAGTGATAGAGACACATACAAAATATTAGACAGACCTCACTATGAAAGAATTTTAAGAAATGTGAGAGTCTATATGATTTACTTATGTGTAGACAGTTAGCTGAGCGACTATATACTTTCCTGCTGGTAGATAAGCCCATGATACTTTGTATTAAGGGTGTACCTAAAGTGCATAAGTCTCTCGATCACCTCCCAATGAGACCTATAGTTGATGGAGGGGGATGGATAACTGAATCTATTTCTCTATATATATATAGAGTAAATTAGGACCTATAGTGTGAAACATACCCACTATTCTTAAAGATACAACACAGTTATTGAATCAGTTGAGACAGCAGGAAAAGGAATTAGATAGAAAACAATATTGAATGGTTACATTAGACGTGCGGAGTCTATTTACCTCTATTCCCAATGATTTTGGCATAGAGGCTATAAGAGAAACTCTTAATACTATAACAACAGTTAGCAATGAAGAGAACATCTTAATCTGCACTCTACTAGATTTGGTGCTATCTAATAACATTTGTATATATAGTCATCAATTATATTTGCAACAATGGGGAGTAGCAATGGACACCCCATGTGCAAATTCGTATGCAAATCTGGTTGTCCATTACTGGGGGAAACAATATCTTAATAGTCATGTTTTGAGTGCAAATATAATTATATATAGACGCTTTGTCGATGGTATTCTCATGTTTTGGGAAGGACATGCTAAATCCTTAAAAGAATTTATTGCATACTTACAGTTAACCACATTTTTTTTAAAATTCACAGCGACACATTCTCATGAGTCAGTGAATTTTTTAGATGTGACAATATATAGGGGTGAACAAAGAAATATTAATACCAAATTATATTGAAAGGATTGTTGGAGAAACAGCATATTGGATAATAGTAGCATGCACACAGGACATGTGTTCACCAACATAGTTGAAGGACAGATGAAAAGAATAAAAAGAACTTGTAATGTCCCACAAATTATGGAGAAGGAAGTAGAGAGGTTGGAGAGTCTGTTATTAGCAAGGGGGTATAAGGAGTCAAATTAAAAAGAGCAAGGACTAAGGTAGTGAGAGAAAGAGAAGAACAAGGAGAACAATATGCAACTGCTTCCTTAAATAATAATAAGAACACGAACAATAGACATCGAGTCCATTTTATAACTAGTTACACGAATGACAATAGGAAAATGAGTGGTATAATTAGGAAACATTGTCATCTTTTAATAATGGATGAAGAAATAAAGAAATGGGTAGGTGAAACACCAAGTTTCTCCTACAGGAATAATAAAAATCTAAAGCGATTACTCTGTGGAGAAAAAGGTGGGGGTGCTGTCACACATGAGCGTTTGGGCACATTCCCATGTGGGAAATGCAGAATGTGTGAAGTGATTTGTAAAGAACATTACCATCACCCAAACCTGAACTTTTTCTTTAAACCAATATTCTTTTCCACATGTAATAGCACTAATATAGTTTACGTTGCTAGTTGTAACCATTGTCAAAGTTTTTATGTAGGAAAAACCCTGAAATGATTTAGGGACAGAATATACCAACATTTGTATGACATAAAGAATAAGAACGTACAAAATGCCTTGGCGAAACACCTGATAGAATTTGAAAGGCACAGTTTCAATTTCAGGGTATTACAACAGGTAAATTTGAACACAAGATAAACCTGAAAAAGAATCAGAGTTTGAAGTGAAGAAAAGGCTGGCTGAGTATGAGACTGCTTAAGTAGAGATATTTCAAAAAATGGTAAAATTAGTGGACAGAGCACATAGGGGAAAGTTGAGATTTTCTGCTGTACCAGAAAAACTATAAAGAACAGACCATATTAATTTTACAAAAACACAAATAAGCAACTGGACTGGTATTCCACAGCAGGAACTGTTAATCAAAAGGGCAACCTGGCTATGATAAAGCAGCCATGACCTGCATTAGTAAATATGCAAACCAACCAGCATAAAGAGTTGATCCTGGCAAAAGGGCAAAGTATTAAAAGTTGGAGACAGTAGAGTGTTTGTGGAAAATGATTATACACTTACACTAGGCAAAAGAGAAACACATTTATTCTATCAATCAGGGAGTGTTGATGGGCAGGTGTGAGATTCAAGCTGCTGTATCCAACTGTCTTCAGAACATTTTTTCATGGAGGATCAAAGCCATTTTTGATGCAGGACAGACTAATGAGGAAATACAAAAGTCTGTCCAACAAAAAAGTGAACCATCGAGCAGAAGGAGACTCTGTTTCCCATTCTCCTAATAATAAAGCACATGGAGAGACTTTGCCAGAGAAACCTATTCCATTGTTCCAAAGGAAAATGCTTGAGAGACAGTGAAAAGCTCAGGGGTTGACTACAAGAATCGGGAGTACCTTGGAATTGAACCAGAGTCTGGAGTTTGGAGATGGAGATGAGCAGGAAGAAGTCCAGCAACATGGAAATTAGTGAATAAATATGACACAGCAAAGCATCCCTCACATTTGTGAAATATGACTGTGCAAGAAAAAGTGGACTTTTGTTGACTGTTAAACTTGTGGGAAACTGAAAGGCATTTGCCTCACTCTGTGATATTGTTTGGAAGGATACCGAGGGGAGTGGAAGAAGAAGGAAAAAGGTAACTGTAAAACAAGTTCTGTTCTTAACAGGATTTCTATGAAACTATTCATGACATAAATTGCATTTTTTTATAATAAAGCATTTTTAGTTCTTGTGTTTAATAAAGACACTAAAGTAAATGAATGCCTTTTTTGCTTCCTTCTTTTTTAGTATTAAGACGTAGGCATTACAAAAAGGCTAGATAAAAACATGTTTAAGTTAATAGGCTGTAATCTTGGGATGGGGTGGAAAAGTACACAGATCATAATATATGTAGAGCTGATATGTTTCTCTTGCTTTTACATATGTGAATGTCTAGATTAAGACCCTTTACTTAGTCTAGTAATTTTTTTTAAGTGGAAAGAACTAAATAAGAGAAAATTGAATACAATGACAATTTTTTCCTTTAGTAATGCATGTTTTAGCTTGTCTTTAGAAGCCTGCAGCTGAGAGACTACATCTTTCTAGTATGTTTCCATGGAGTAAAGCTATATGGCAATAAAAGCCAAAGAAGTGTTTCTTCAATGTGAAAAGTTAATGTTTTCTGAAAGCATGAAAGTTGTTTTTCACATCTGGGAAAATAAGGATAAAAATAATAGACACCAGTTAATGCAAGTAGAGGCTCAGGCAACAACATGTCTTAGAATGAATAATCTCAATTTTACGTTAGTTAAGGCCTATGTTTGCAATTCTGTTTGAGACAATTGTTCCTATTAGCAGGGTTAAACTTCATTATTTCAAGATGTACATAGTTTGTGTGTTTGTTTTAAATTGACAGATTACAGTGATGTTTTTCTTAGGGTTTTCATTAAAAGAAAATATTTTGTAAAATGTGGCATAAGTTTCAATGTTAATGTTGAGAAAGAAACTGTATAAAGGATCAACCTGTCAAACATTAGTGGGTACATGTATCATAAAAACTGGAAATAGGCATTTAAAAAAGCTGTCATATGTAATATGTAGGAATAATGACTTTTTACCATAAAGGTGACACTTTCCATTTTATCTTGGAATGTGAATGATCTCACAGGTATAGACAAAAAGGAAAGAATATTTAATTATATTAAGAAAAGCAGAGTTCAAATAGAAATGCTATAGGAGACACCTTTGGAAAGATCTGAGCAGAGAATTTGATAAAGAAATAATTTCAGGATGGATATTCAGCAGAATACCAGGAACAAAGAAAAAGGGGACTTCTTATATTAATTGCTAGAGGACAATGACAGAAGGGAAAAAAAGATAATAATGGCAGATTTGTGGTAGTAAGGGGCTACTGGCAAGGGATGAGGATTACCCTAACATGTATTTATGTTCAATTTAAAACTGCTATTTTTGAGCTTAAATTTTTTGGGAGAAATAATCCACTTTCATCAGGGAATATTACTTATATGTGGGGACTGGAATTAGATTTTCAACAATGAGGACGTATCTGGGAGCATGGGAAGAAAATTATAACAAAAGAGGGTAGATTTCTAAAGAAATGTATTAAAATATTTGGTATGGAAGACTTGAATTCAGTAGTAAGAACTCCCAGAGAATTTACATATTATTCCCCAAGGTATAATAACTGGGCTAGACTAGATATAAATTATATTTCACAGGAACATGTGCAATTTAATTGAGAACTTTGACACACATCCAGTAACTATTTTAGATTATGTGCCAATAATTACTAAGATAAAAAATGAAGGGTAATGAAGTAAAGATGAAATACTGATGCTTCCCCACCTTCCTGTTAAACAGAGATAAATTTAAGGAATATATACTGGAAATTACTCGGGAGATATTAAGGAAGATAGAAAGTACTCCAGAAGTTATAGCTAGTGAGTCTGATAAAATGAAAGTAGAGTTTAAAAATACAACAGAAATAAAAGAAAAAGAGATATTGTTAAGTAACAAGAATTATTTATACGACCTGACAAAGGTTAAAGTGTAACAGTATAAGGGGAATCTCACAGAACAAGAGGCGGCACAATTGCAGAGTGCTAAAGAGAAAATAAGGGAATACCTGGATAATATGCATGAGTTTAGAAAAAATGCTATTATGCAACTGTTTCTGATAACGCAAGGGCATAGAAACCCTTGGAACTATTTAGGCAACAAAAAGAAAAGGTTGTTGGTAAACTTAGGGAGTCTATAACAAGAAAAATAACCAGAGATCCTGTAGATGCATTAGAGATATTTTGGAAATTTTATGAAAATTTGTGTAGAGAAGATAAGTAGGGAAATCAAGAAAAAGCACAAATGGAAATATTTATGGACAACATAAATATGCCAAGGTTAGAGGTAGATAAGGCTCAACAATTAACAGTTATGATAGGGGGAGATGAGTTAAAATAGTGATATATAAGCAATCTGCTGGAAAGTCTCCAGGAATAGGGACTTCCAAGATGGCTGCACATAGAGTAACAGCTTAACTCTAGCGCTCCCAATATGAAAACAGAAACTGAATAGAGAAGGCCAGTAGACTTTTGTTTTTATGGGTAAATTTCAGTAACTGGCTAGAAGTGTACTACCTGGATACCATGAAAAAAAGAAATACAGAGCACTTGGAAAAAAATCACCTTTAAAAAGTGAAGAAGAAGCCTTGTAAGTTCTGCAGCTGTTCAGCAAAAAGCACTGCAACCCCCAGACATGACTTCCAGTAAACTACAGGAAGATATAAGGCAACTGCACATAGACCTGGTTAAAACAAATGAAACACTGATGGAGTTTATCAACACAAACAACAAAAGAATAAAAATAATGGAAGAAGCTTTAAACAGATATTCAGACGAAGCAATAAAGCTACAACAATCAGAGGTTAAAATGAAGAAAAGGCTAGATGAATATGAGACTGCTAATGAATAGATGTTTTAAAAAGTAATAGAATTAGAGGACAGAGCACCTAGGGAAAAAAACAGAGATTTTCAGTTATACCACAGAAGCTGGAAGGAACAGACTGCATTAATTTTGTGAAAGCACAAATAAGCAACTGGACTGGTATTTCACAGCAGGAGTTGTTAGTTGAAAGGGCACAACGTGTGCATGCTCCAAACCTGGCTATGAGAAGCCAACCTAGACCTTTAATAGTAAAGATGCAATTCTACCAGCAGAAGGAGTTGATTCTGACAAAACTGTTGCAGGAGAACAAGATATTAAAAGGGGAAACAGCAGAGTGTTTGTGGAGAATGATTACTCATTGTACATCAGGCGGAAGAGGAGTAAATTAATTCTACTATTCGGGGAATGTAGAGATGTGGGTGTGAGAGTCAAACTGCTATACCCAGCTGTCTTCAAGGTATTCTTCCCTGGGGGGACAAAATCATTTTGACAAAGTACATGCTAACAAGGAAATACAAAAATTTGTTCAACAAAAAGTGAGCTGTGAAACAGAAGGAGATTCTGTTTCTTGTTCTTCGAGAGTACACTGGAAATGAAGCAGAGACAGGATTTGGGAGATGGAGATGAACAGTAATAAAACCAATAACTTAATGTGGGATTACAATGCAATAATTATATTTGTGAAATATGACAGAACAAGAAAATCTGGAAATATTGGATTTTTTCAGAATTTGTTGGACTAGCGGGGGACTCTATATGCCCTACTTCATGTCATTAATGTTCAGAAAAATGCTTTGGGGAAGGGAAGAGAGGGGAGACAGTTAACTGCAAGTAAAGAAAACTTTTTTTCTTAATAGTATTATTTTTTGTGGTGCATGGTTTTCTTTGCATGCTATAAACTAAAGTTTTCTCATTTATTTTTAAGTGTAATGGGGATTGTAAATAGGTACTGCTGTTCATTTTTTTCCTTTTCTTTCTCTCTCCTCTCTTTCTTCTTGTTCAGTTTTAAGAAATATAGGCACTGCAAGGTAAAAAAATGCCTGGTTAAAAGAGCATGACAAAAGAAAAACTAATGTGCTTTTTCTCATTCTTGTGTGTGGGAAATGACTGGATTTAAGGACCTTAGGCTGATTTGTAACAGGTTTTAAGACACAGCATGTAACTGAAAAAGAATACTGAATATTATGAGACTTTTCTAGAAAATGAGCATATGCTTAGTAGAAGTTCTGTATCTGGCCCTCATGTCTCCATGGAAAGAATTTGATAAAGGGAAATTGACCATCTGGCTCATGTCTCTATGGAGACAATCTTATAATAAGAAATTGGCTGTCTGGTTCTAATGTGTCCATGGAGACAATCTGATAAAGAGAAATAGGTTACAGTCTGGTGGACAGTGATTGGCTAGGGAAAAAAAGAAAAGAAAAACTGGCTATGAGATAATGTTTTCTGAAAGCATTCATGGGTGTTCCCAGCTGGGAGAGCTATAACGATGAGACAAAACCAGTTAGCACTTAGTGGAAGCACAAACTGCACCATGTATCTTAGCATGGATAACCTTTATTTTAGGTTAACTGGAGTGTGGCTGTCAGTTTGGGACATTTGTTTCTATTAGGAGGTTAAAACTTCAATATATGAAGATGTACTTGGTTTTGTGTGTTGGTATTAAATTAATGAGTTTTAGTGGGGTATTTTTGACAGCTTTCAATAAAACAAAACATTTTATAAGATGTGACATAAGCTCAAATGGGCATGACAAGAAACAATTATATAAAAGTTCAACCTATCAAAACGTATGCATGCAACACAAAAGCTGGGACTAGACACTTAACACAAATGTGTTATAAATAAAAGATGGGAATAATAACTTTTAATACAGTGATTCTTTCTGTAGTGTCTTTAAATGTCAATGGTCTCACAGATAAATGCAAAAAAGAAAGAATAGTGAAGTATTTTAAAATGTAGAGTGTAAATAGCTATGTTACAGGAGACGCACTTGGAAAGAATTGAGCATGTGAATTTGATAAAGAAAGGTTTTCAGGATGGTTTTTCAGGGAATATCTGGGACAAAGGAAAAGAGGAGTACTCATATTAATTGCAAGAGTAGCCCCAGTAGTGACAGAAGAGGATAAAAAATATAATAATGGCAGATATGTAGTGCTAAGGGGCTGCTGGCAAGGGAGGAGGAGGATTACACTGGCATGTATTTATATTCCACCTAAAACTGCTATAATGGAGCTTAAGAAATTTCTAGGAGAAATAATCAGTTTTCAGCAGGGAATATTACTTATAGGTGGGGACTGGAATTTGAATTGCAGTAGTGAAGATGTGTCTGAGGGGTGCTGAAGGGAAGGTATAACAAAGGAGGGTACATTTTTGAAGAAACATATGAAAATATTTGACATGGAAGATAATAATTCAATAACAGAAGTTTGGAGTGAATTTACATATTATTCTCCAAGATATAAAAACTGGGCTAGGCTAGACAGAATTTACATTTCACAGGAACGTGTGCATTTAATTGAGGGTGTTGATACGCACCCAATAGCTATTTCAGAACATGCGCCAATAATAACTAAAATAAAAAAAAAAGGGTAATGAAATAAAAATGAGACACTGGTGCTTTCCCACCAGTCTGTTAAAAAGAGAGGAATTTAAGTAATGGGTAGTGGAGGTTATTCATGAGCTATTTGAGAGGATAAAAATGACTTCTGCAAATATAGCTAGGAAGTGGGAAAATATTAAGGTGGGGTTTAAAAATATGGTGCAAATAAAAGAAAGGGAGCTATGGTTAAGAACTAACAAGAATTATTTAGAGGGACTGACAAATGTTAAAAGTATTGTGAAATAGGGTGAATATCACAAAATAAGAACATGATCAACTGCAGAATGCTAAGCAGAAAATAAGGGATTACCTCAATAATACATGAGTTTAGAAAGACTGCTGTTAAACAACTGTTTTTTGATAATAAAACTAGAGCACAAAAACTTTTAGCATAATGACTCAGGCAACAGAAAGTAAAAAGTCCTGTTGCGAAGCCTAGGGAGCCTATAACAAGGAGGGTAACAAGAGATCCTGTAGAGATATTACAACTAATTCAGAAATTCTATGAAAGTCTGTATAAAGCAGAGAGATATGGAAATCAAGAAAAGATACAAATGGAAATGTTTATGGAAGAATTAAATATGTCAAGGCTAGAGGTAGATGAGGCTCAATTACTAATGGTTAGGATAGGAGGAGCTGAGATAAAACTCGTGATTTATAACCAATCCACAGGAAAGTCCCCAGGAATAGATGGTATTCCTGTGGAAGTCTGGAAGCTAGGAGGGAAAAAAACTGATAAAGATATGGCTGGAAGGTTTTGTTTAACAGTATTTTAAGAGGAGAAGAAGTACCAACATCGTAGAAGAAAGCAGTGGTAGCTGTAATACCTAAACAGGATAAAGATCCATCAGATCCAGCTTCATACAGGCCCATTTCAATCATAAATCATGATTATAAAGTGTTCATGTTTATAATTGCTAAAAGAATGGCAAAAGACATGCCAAAAGTGATAGATATGGATCAATGTGGTTTTGTGGAGGGGAAGCAAACATTTGACAACATTAACAGAACATTGATGATCCAGAGGGAAGCAGAACATAAGAAAATACCATTATTGCTGGTGGGTCTTAATGCAGAGAAAGCATCTGACAGAGTAAGCTGGGACTTTATGAGCAGGGCAATGGATGCAGTTGCATTTCCTGAAAAAAAATTATAAGGTTGATTATGAGGATATATGAGGGATCTGAGGTGAAAATTAAAGTGGGTGGGGTCCTCTCTGATACCTTCTGCTTGAGCAGAAGAACCCAGGCAGGGGTTCCGTCTTTCCCCTTTGTTATTTGCATTATATTTAGAACCACTGGCAAAGAAAATAAGAGACTCATAAATTCAAGAATATAATTGGTATAGTAGTCAAGAAAAGCTGTCTGTATGTGAGGATGATATTATCTTATATCTAACAAAACCAGAAAGAGACATTACAGTGTTGTGGAACATTTTGAGACTGTCATATCTTTTCAGGACACAAAATTAATGAAGCTAAAACAAAGGCAATAGTGGTAAATTATGCACCCACATATAAATTGGTTCAGCAATATCTATATGTATGGGGACATGCTAAAATGAAGTATTTAGGAGTATGGATTAAAATGATTCTGGTGTGGCTGCTAAGGATATGTGGGAAGAGACTAAGCAAAAGATAATACAAAAACTGAAAAAAATGGAAGTTTTGTTATATGGACATGGATAGTAATATTCAAGCAGTTAAAATGATTTTAGTCCAATTAGTCTAATACACAGGTCAGACATAATTTTATCAACCAGAGGAGAAGTTGTGGATAGCAATTAATAAAGAGCTGAAGGACTTTATCTGGGAGGGTAAGATGGCAAGGGTCAAGTGGAATAAACAGATTATTTCAGTAGAATAGGGTGTATTCAGATTACCCGAACTGAAGGGGTATTTCAGAGATAATCAGTTAAGGCTCTTATACTTAGTACAGGCAGAAAGCTATAATTCAAAGTGGAAAGGGATGATATTGAAATGGAGGGAAGCTCAAGAAACAAGGAGAGACTTGGATTTTGGATGCAGGCATTTAAGGAGCATAACAATAATCATACATAATATTATATCTATAAAGTATCAGAAGGTATCCTAAGAACTAAGACAACACAGGAATAGAGAAAGGAGATTATGCTGATAGAGATGACTGGAATTAGGGATATAGACAATAGGCAAGAGGGGGCTATAATTTGTTGGAGAAATCTGGCAAAGGAACCAAGGTATTGAGTTCAAATAACTTGAGAGGGAAAATGATAGAATGGGAAGATGCCAAGAATTTATCTGGTCTGCAGGTTAGCGATTGACTTCCATTTCAAGGATTGATATCAGAGTATAGGCAAACAGAAAGAAAAAGGGGGTCCTAAACAAAAGACCAGCACTGGCAGAGTTTTTACTAGAATCTAGAACAGAAGCTGCCATTAAAAAAGGAATAATTAGTAGAGCTTATAAAACATTGAATGATAACTATAAGAATCAATCAGAGGAATTTAGAAAGGATTGGGAAGAAAGACTGGATAAGGAATTCACAAAGAAACAATGGGATGATATAACTCTCCCAAATATGCAACAAAATCTAGAAGATTTAGGATTTTTGCTTGGCAATGTTTATATAGATATTTTTATCCCCCAAGTAGACTCCAGAGAATTTTTCTCACATAGACAGAAAATGCTGGAGGTGTGAAGGGGAAGAAAGATGTAATTAGGAACATATTTTCTGGGAGTACGGTGAGTTGGCAGACTTTATGGATTCCTTGTAGAATGCACTGTCGGGGATGCTGGGTAGGCAAACTGGTGTGATGAAAGAGATGATTTTTCTGAGCTATGATACAGAATCAGAATTGCCTAGACATGGTAAGGCCTTGCTGTGTCTAATTATGGTAGCTGCCGAAACAGCAGTTACTAGAAAATGGAAATCAAAATCTAAACCAACTATACCAGAACTAGTGAATATAGTATCAGAGATAAAACAATTGGAACTGAGATCTTTAGAAAAGGGTAGGAGCAAACTACATAGGAAAAAATGAGAAGTGTGGGAACAATACATACAGTGGAGGAATGAGGTTTAAAAGACAGCAGGACTTAAATGAGTTATGTAATGTTTGCATCTGGAAATGTGTCAGTGTGGCTTGTAATGTAAAATGCTTGCAACTATGATTGTGTTGGTGTGGTTTGTTTTCATTTAGATGGATGTATGATTGCCTGTGTTGTAAGTGATGGTTTAATAAAGATGTTTCTTGTTTAAAAAAGGCAAGAACTGAATAATTTATGTAATGTTGCTTAAGTTATATGATATATACCAATACACGGGAAGTATGTTTGTAAACATGAACTTGTTAATACAATTTGATTACTTTTATATAAATGTAACTTTGCCTATGTCACAACTGATAATTCAATAAAAGCATTTAAAAATAAAAGAAAGTCTCCAGGAATAGATGGTATTCTGGTAGAAGTTTGTAAGCTATGAGGAAAGAAAGTGATAAAGATTTTGAAGGATTTGTTTAACAGTATTTTAAAAGGAGAGGAACCACCAACATCTTGGAAAAAAAAGCTGTGGTGGCTGTAATACCTAAAGAGGGAAAAGACCCATAATGATTATGTCTAGAATTGCTAAAAGAATGTCAAAGGTGTTGCCAAAACTGATAAATATGGATCAGTGTGATTTTGTGGAGGGGAGGCAAATATTTGGCAACATTGATAGAGCAATGATGATCCAGAGGGAAGCAGACTGTAACAAAATACAACTGTTGTTACTGGGTCTTGAGGCCGAGAAAACATTTGACAGAGTAAGCTGGGATTTTATGAGTTAGGGCAATGGACGCATTTGCATTTCTTGATACAATAATAAGGTGAATTAGGAGATGTATGAGGGATCGTAGGCAAAAATCAAAGTGGGAGTGTTCCTCATTAAATAAGTTGTGTCTGAACAGAGGAACCAGGCCGGGGGTTCCTCTTTCCCCTTTATTTGTGTTATATTTAGGACCAGATGGCATAATGGTTAAGGTCTTCGCCTCTCATGCAAAAAGTACAAGTTTTTATCCTGACTTCCTGCCAATGCCTGTTTGCAGTTTGCATGTTCTCTGTGTCTGTGGCATTTCTCCCACCTCAAAAAAACATGCTGAGTATTTCCATCTCAAACTCACTGAAGAGCAGAGCTGTGGGCTGCAGCACAGACTCTACATGGTGCCCTATAGGGGAGGAATTGTATAGACCATCCACTTTATGCATCTACTGTTGTGTGCAGTATCCTCAAGTTAGGAGAACATGGATCACAGACTGGGTGCCATGGCAGGCCTAGTCATTTGATAGTGTAAAAATATGTCTCTAGGTAATTCAGTCATGTTGACTAATATTGCCAGATGGGCATGGGTATTTGCTGGTGAAGTTGGTTGAGGACATGGCCTGCTCTGACATGCAGCAGGGACCCACACAAAAGGTGGAAGGGGAATGTGTGCCCCTTTTGGCCAGTATCTGTCCACCATAAATCACAGCACCCCTGGGTCAATATTCTACTGGCTGGCCGGTGTCCAGCTGCCCAACTTGGGTTCTCTGGGATAGCTATGTTCATTTTTTTTATTTATTTGACATTTGTTTGCTGGGATAGTCCATATGGGTTACATAGCCTAGTTTTAGCGGAGGCCTGGGGAGAAAAGCTCCACATTTATACATTGTATACAGTTTATACAATAGTTCCACATGTATACATTGTACACAGTTTATGCAATAGCTTACACATATTATGGAATAGGTTACTTATAGGAGAAATACATAGCTGCATATTTGTAGGCTGGCACATACAGTTGTTTTTATAGTGCTCTAGTAGAGGCATTTAAGATTACATTCATTAACAAGTTTCAAACGTCTTCTTTAGGGTAGTTGTATTAGCAGTGAGTGTGTTTGGTTGTCATGGCACATTTAGGTGTGGGTTAGCCGTAGTGTTGGACTTGTGGTAATATAGTAGTGTTTTACAGATAGAGAGGTATACAGGAGGATAGAGTAGTGAGAGGAGGTATAGGGGGGAAGGAGTGCATTAACTTAGAGTTAGGCATGAGCATAACCATGATTTGTTTAGGTGTTCTTTTGGGAAAGATTTAAAGACTGGTAGATTCAGAGTTTGTCTTATGCTAGATGGTAGGATGTTACAATATATTTTTGATTTAATATAAGTATAGTGGTTTTCCTGGTTTCCTAGGTTTGTATGCTTCAGTAGATTCTTGTCTTTGGATCTAAGTGGTCTGCTTGGTTTGTAGTGCTGGATTAGTTTGATTAGGGTAGGACAATAAGAGGACCTATGGAATAGTTTATGGATTGTAGTTAGGTGTGTATAGGCTAGTTGGTTTGTTAATTACAGCCACTTAAGCTCCTTTGGTGTGATACAATGATGTGTTCTATTCTTGGAGTTTGATGCGAACTTTGCTATTTTGTCATAGCATTGCTCCATTTTAGTCCTGGTATAGTTTTGGAGATTGGTTAGTATACAGGAACCATATAATAGGGAGGGGAGGAGGAAGGTTTTAGCCAGGGTTATCTTGGTTGGAGTGGTAAGGAATTTTATGATCTGTAGAGGAGACCTAGTTCCTTGTGTGTCTTCTTGATGTTTTGTTGGATATAGAGGTCAAAGCTGAGTTTGCTATTGATAATCACACCTAGCAGTTTAGTTTCTTGCACTATTTCTGTGGTGGGTTTGTCAGCTACTAGTATATGGAATTGGTTTGAGCTGATTGATGCATTTTTGGGGTGAAATACTATAAGTTTGTATTGGGGGGTGTTTAGGAAGAGCTAAGCCACTATGAGTCATGATTCAATTGCTGAGAATGATTGTTGGATTTGATTAGTAGCTCAGGGAGGGTTTGTGAAGTACAGATTAAGGTTGAGTCCTCTGCATACTGGAATAATGTTCCTGGGGAAGAGGAGGTGTATAGTTTGTTGGTAAATATATTAAATAGTAGGGGTCCTAAGATACAGTCTTGGGGGACACCTGTAGGGTTTTGTAGGAAGGGGAAGAGTTGGTTTGACCATTTCACTACTTGTTTTCTATTATGTAGATAGCTTTGGAACCACTGGATTGTGACAGTGGAGCATCCTAGGCTTGATAGTGTCTACTAGAAGTGTGTGTGAAACTGTGCCAAAGGCTTTTGAGAGGTACAGGAATACGGGAGATAGTAGTTATCCATTGTCTCTGGCTTCATTAACAGTGTTTGTAAAGGATAATAGTGCAGTGGATGTGCTATGATGTGGCCTGAAACCATGTTGAGTTTCTGTAAGTAGGTTATTTTGGAGAAGATGTTTCATGAGTTGTTGATGAATGCACCTTTCCATAATTTTGGCTAATGAGGATAGTATTGATATTGGGTGGAAAATGGATATTTCTGTGGATTGTCCCCCATTATGAATTGTTGTGATGTGTGACATTTTCCAGACTGTGGAGACTGTGCCTTCTGATAGTGATCTGTTTATTAGAATGGTGGCAGGATATGCAACTGAGTCCGCAGCAAGTTTCAGGTATTGGGGTGGAAGGTTGTCTGCTGATGTGGAGCAGGGTTTTAACTTGAGTAATAGTTTTTTTTTTTTCTTTTTTATTATTTTAGAGGTAGGTATGACCTGAAAGCAGACAGCTGTGTTGGAGTTATTTTGTTGGTTATTGATGTAACTATGGGCTTGGTCTATTGTGGTAGGTGTTGTGTTGCTGTTGTTTGTGTGTAGGATATTAGTGGGGTGTACTGCTGGTTTTGGAGGTGAGTAGGTCTGCTACAGATTTTAAAAAGTGTTTCTTAAATTTCTCTGGTATGTTTTGTTTTTTTGTTTTTTTTTTGGGGGGGGGCATTTGGTGCAGGCGAGACATCCTTATTAGTTCCTGATCTGAGGAGGGTAGTTATTGAGTGTCAGAATTTTGGGGGTTATTTTTGTGTTGTAGCTGGAGGTTTGAGTAGTAAGATTCTTTGCATTTGTCTACTAGTTTGGTTACTTTATTTCGTAGTGCTTTAAAGGCATGGGGATTTTGCTGGGTTCTGTATTGCTTCCATGTTTTCCATGCTGCGTCTATTTATTTCATGAAATCAATGCAGTTGGTTGTTAACTATGGGGTTTTAGTATTCTTTACTCTTTTTGTTTGTACAGGGGCAAGGCTATCAACTATTTTTATGAAGGTAGTATTGAAGTATTGTACTGCATTGTTGATGGGTAAGAATTTTAAGGGTGTCCAATTAATATTTGTTAGTAAGTTTACGTGTTTGCTGATTTAGTTTTTTTTTTGTATTTCTAACTGTTTTTCTGGTATTTTTTTTTTGGGGGGGGGGAGTTGGTGGCGGTTCTGATAGTAAAGGCTGAAAGATGGTCGCTTAGTGAGATTGGGAGAGTTCCTGAGGAGGAGAAATAGGTTGGGTGGAATACAAGGATCCCATCTAGGGCTGAGTGGCTGGTAAGGTCTTTGTTGAACCTTGTGGGGTTGATGATTGCCTGTTTATAGCCATACATGTTTATACTTGTGGTGGGGGAGTTTGCTATGATGGATTGCCAATTTACATTTGTGTCGCCTAGGATGATTGTTTCTAACTTGATGTTTTCAGTGGTCCAGGACAATATTTATTTATTTATTTATTTAACATTTGTTAACCGGAAAGTCCGACTTGGAATGAAGCCAATTTTCAGCAGAAGCCCAGGGAGAAACATTCCAGACCCATGTCTTTGTAACGTGGGAGGAAACCCACATGAATGCAGGGGAGGACATGCAGACTCCACACAGAAGACACCCCAGTCAAGAATCAAACCGGAGAACCTCTTGCTGTGAGGTGACAATGCTACCGCTGCACCACTGTGCCGTATTTCTTCCAGGACTTGTATATTATTTCCCTGTGGGATGTAGACTTTGATGATGCATATTTTTTTTAAAGTAGTTAAGGTTTAGGATGGTTATAAGTATTTGGTATTATTGAATTTGGGTATACTGTGTGGCTATGGAGTTATGTTGAAGATGGAGGGATAAAGGAGAGCTATTTCTCCACCTTTCTTTTTTAGTTTATCGAGCCTATATAAGGCAAAATTGGGGGGAAAATTTTCTGTATCAGTTATGCTGGGGTGTAGCCAGGTTTCAGTTAAGGCTAGTATATTTGTTAAGAGAAAGATGGGTGTAAAACCAGTCAGCCTGCCAAATATGAACTAAGAATTATGACACTCAATGTAGGTTTACTGACAGGTCAGAACTTGGAAGTGGATGACATGATGGCAAGGCTGGTCATCCTACTTATCCAAGAGGAGGCAAAAGGAAATGAGGGTGTCCAGTAAAGAGGTGGATGGATTGTGTAAGAGAAGACCAGTGACTGTCAGGCATGAGAGTCAAAGAAGGTAGGAGAGTAGCATTGGATAGAGAGAGATGGTGACAGTTGATACAACACCCCATCCCCATGTAGAAAAATGGGAAAAAAGGGGGTTGATGGTGATGATGATTTATGCTATATTATGAACCATTGGCAAAGAATATAAGAGACTCAGATATTCCAGGAAATAATTGGTATGGTGGTATTCAATGTTTTCCTCAGGTAGGTGGCAAATGTTGGAGGTGTAATGGGGAAGGAGGAGGTAACTGGGAACATATCGTTTGGGAGTGTAATGAGTTTGCAGAGTTTAAAAATTCCCTAAAGGGTACTCTGTCAGGAATACTGAATGAGTGTAACTAAGGAAATTGCTTTTTGAGCTGGGATACAGGATCTGTATTGTCTAGGCATAGTAAGGCCTTGTTAAGTTTAATTCTGGTGGCTGACAAAAAAAAAAAAAAACAATTAGAAAGTGGATATCAATGATTAACCCAACCATCATGATGTAGTGAGTATTGTAATAGAGAAAAAAGAACAGGAAGTGGGATCTTTAGAAAAGAGTAGGTATAAAGTACATGAAAACATGGAAACTGGGAACAATACATACAGAAAAATGTTTTGGAGGAGGAATGAGGCTTAAAAAGGCATGATTTAAACAATTTATGTAACATTGGATTAGTTACATTGTATAGAGCAATATATGTGATGCATTATGACTGTGAACTTAAAATGGTTTGATTACTTTACATGAATGTAAGTGTGCCTGTATCACAAGTCGCACATCAATAGATTTGATTTTTTTTTAAGTAATAATAGTAATAGTAATAACAATAATAATGGTGTATGCAGCCAAAAACAGGTGTGACTTTATAAGGAACGTCAATAAATCTAGGAGAGGCAAGGGTAAATCTGAGGATCTAAATCATAACAGTTAGGAGAAGGTAAGCATATATATATATATATATATATGGGTCCTATTTGTATTGTCGAAAGTACGGTTCATCGAACCGCACTTTATTGAACCCACTTTAGCGAAAGTGCATTTTGTCGAAAATGCACTTTCGCTAAAGAAAAAAAAAATGCAGTTTGCATGTACCGTTAGTTGTACATCAATGTATACTGTTGATGTACAACTAAGGAAACTCCTGTTGAGATCGTGGTACAGTGGGGATAAGGGAATATTCCCTTTTTCCCACTGTAGTGCAATCTCGGAGTGAGAATATTAAAGTGGGGGTCGCCCCCCTGCATATTAGTGTTTACTGTGTTTTCTTTTAATTTTTCTGCAAAAGTGCATTTTCGACAAAATGCACTTTCGCGGACGTACAGTTTGATGAACCATACTTCCGATTAAAGAACATAACTCTCTCTCTCTCTCTCTCTCTATATATATATATATATATATATATATATATATATATATTTACTATCAGGGTAAATGTAATATGCACAAGATTGGGAGGAAAGATTAGATAAGCAATTCGCAAAGAAACATTAGGAGGACATATGTATGGCTCCCAGATATGCAGCAAAGTCTAGAAGATTTAGGATTTCTGCCTTGACATGTTAGCATAGGTACTTTTATGCCACATGCAGATTCCAAAGAATGTTTTCATGAGATAGGTGGCAAATGTTGGAGGTGTAACGGCGCAGAAGGAGGTAACTTGGAACATATGTTTTGGGAGTGTAATGAGTTTGCAGATTTTAAAAATTCCCTGCAGAGTACTCTGTTAGGAATACTGGATGAGCAAATGAGTGTAACTAAAGAAATTATTTATTTATTGTTTTGAGCTGGGATACAGGATCTGTATTGCCTAGGCAGAGTAAGGCTTTGTTAAGGTTAATTCTGGTGGCTGCCAAAAATAAAAATATAAAGTGGAAATCAAAGTCTAAACCCAACCATACCTGAAGTAGTGAATATTGTAACACAGATAAAAGAACAAAAAGTGGAATCTTTAGACCTGAGTAGGAATTAACAAGAAAAAAATGGAAATTGTGAGAACAATACATGCAAAAAAATATTTTTGAGGAGGAATGAGGATTAAAAGAAGGCAGGAATTAAATTATTTATGTAATGTTGGATTGGTTGTATTGTATAGAACAGGTCTATATCAGTTCATCAAATGTTCATTTCCTCGAACCTTCGTTCATCGACTGTAATGCAGCAAACATTCACCTCAGCATACGTTTACTTCAATGAATGACTTACCCAGGAAAAGGAACGAGTTGCCCAGTGTTCCACCCGTCACACAAAGCACAGTATTTCAAACCCACCCATGTGAGGGGCTGTGCCCCCCACCACCCCTAACTATATATACCAACTCTGAGATCGCAGTACAGTGGGAACATATGTTTTGGGAGTGTAATGAGTTTGCAGGCTTTAAAAATTCCCTACAGAGTACTCTGTTAGGAATACAGGATGAGCAAATAAGTGTAACTAAGGAAATTATTTTTTGAGCTGGTATACAGGACCTGTATTGCCTAGACATAGTAAGGCCATGTTAAGTTTAATTCTGGTGGCTGTCAAAAATATACATATATACAAAGTGGAAATCAAAGTCTAAGCCATCCATACCTGAAGTAGTCAATGTTGTAACAGAACACACTTCTTAACCTCTTAGAACAAGAAATCTGGACAAAGCCACAAATAACGGAGAGGACAAAGGCCCAAAAATAGGGTCACTTTTTAAATATTGGTCTTACAAAGTTAGAAAGTTGATAGAAATACAGGTTGTGCACTAGCATGACTTTTTCTGAAGGGTATGAAGTCTGAATTATTTTTCTGACTTAAGCTCTTAATGATTTCTCAGAAAACCACAATTTTATGAGATAAAAGACAAAAAACATGAGGCAAAAATCTATCTAGTTGAGAGGTATATAACACAGATAAAAGTACAGGAAGTGGTATCTTTAGAAAAGAGTTTGCATAAATTATGTGAAAAAAATGAAAATTATGGGAGCAATACATGCAGAAAAATGTTTTAGAGGAGGAATGAGGCTTAAAAGAAGGCAGGAATTAAATGATTTATTTAATGTTGGATAGGTTATATTGTATAGATCAATATATATGATGCATAATGTTTGTGAACTTGTTAATATAGTTTGATTATATAAATATGTGTGCCTATGTCACAAGTCATACATCAATAAAGTTTATTTTACACTAATAATGACGGTGATGTATGCAGCCAAAAACAGGTGTGACTTCATGAGGCACATCGATAAATCGAGAAGAGGTGAGGGTAAATTTGAGGACCTAAATCATAACAATTGGGAAAAGGTAAGCACATGCATATGTACATTTAGTATTGGGGTAAACGTAATATGCACAAAATTATTTTCAAGGGTGAGCCCCTCAGGAGCACTGTTTGATTTACACAGTTTTCAAAGTCATACCCTATCTCAAACATAGCACTTTTTTTTTTCTCCAGAAAACAAGTGCATCTGGAGGAGAGCCCTATTGTACTACTGTTATAAGTTTCTGAGTACTTATGCTTTTGTGTACATCTACCAAGATACCAAATAAATAGTATATGGACAACTGAATGGTACGACAAGATTGATTAAACTAAATCCTTAAGACTTATTTCTCACATATCTGGTTGCTGAGTGAAAGACTAGTCCTAATTTGGGACTTTTGTCCCGCATTAATTGATTGGAGACAGTGGCATTGACAAAAAGGCAGGAGTCAGAGCTTGACGTGGCAGAGTTGAAGATGTTAAGATTTGCACTGGGTGTGACGAGGATGGACAGGATTAGGAATAAGTATATTAGAGGGCCAGCCCAGGTTGGAAGGTTTGGAGACAAAGCCAGATAGGCAAGATTACGTTGGTTTGGACATGTGCTGAGGAGGGAAGTAGAGTATATTGGGAAAAAGATGCTAAGGATGAAGCTGCCAGGTAACAGGAAAAGAGGAAGGCCTAAGATAAGGTTTATGGATGTGGTGAGAGAGGACATGCAGGTGGTTGGTGTGACAGAGAACGATGCAGAGGACAGGAAGAAATGGAAACCGTTGATCTGCTGTGTCGACCCCTAACGGGAGCAGCCAAAAGAAGAAGAAGATTCTTACTGAAAGCCAGTTTCCTAAATAACCGTTGCAACTCAGGAATGGATATTTTTGGCAGATGACTACTCCAGTGAACCACACATATACAGGAAAATAGAAAAACAAAAGTAAGTGCTGTACTAATTAATTAGGACAGCGAGAGACAGACATTTATTGTTGCCGTACCACCAGTCCCATGTACATAACAGCAATTAAAACAGCAACCCTTCCAATAGAATAGATATATAATGGTTATCTCCATATCATGTGATGAGGGAAACCAATAATGTGAAGTTGTTAATCTCGCCGATTATTCTCACTGATGAGTTGGAGCCAATCCTCGGCTCTGACACGGCCGATAGCAAGCTCAAGGTTTGCCAGTAGCTCGAGACCAGCCACTTATCCCACCATGCACTGCTAGAATTACCTCAGATCTAGTTTGCTGCGGCAAGAGAGATATCGGTGATCCAGATAGCTCGGACCATTTTAGAAACAGAATTAACAGCAAGTTTTTAAAAAAGTTTTCCTTTTTGATATATTTATGTAGTGTGTGTTAGTTCCATTTTTTAGATAGTTTAGACAGTTTAGATAGTTTAAATTGTTTTAAATTAGGGACTTGTTGGCTTTTTAGTTTGTGTGGGCCTTTAGCCCCTTTTCCTACTATTAATCTCTTTAGTAGTTAGGTTTTTTTCTGTGGGACTCTTAGTCCCATCTTTGTATTGTATTTTTATTTATATATTTTTATATATATATATATATATATATATATATATATATATATTACTGTTGTAGATAGTGCCCGGGTTGGGCTTAGTTGTTTGTGAATCTATTTACTGTTTTTTTCTCAGTATGTCAGAGGATAGGGAGAAATCCCATCCCAAATCGGGTTTTAAAAAATGCCCAGATTGTGGGCAGAAAATGTCCATCACTGACTGACATATTCAATGTGTCTACTGCTTGAGCACCTCCAAGACACCTGTAGCATTTGTCACTCCTTCTCTTCAAGAGTACTCTTGGAGAAAAGGAGGAAACTTATAGACAGAGAATTGCTACAGCAATCTTTTTCAGAGGTTTTGAATAGCCATGAAGGTGCTAGTACATCTTCCAAATCTTCAAAATTCAAGTCTTCAGATAAGGTATCCAAAAAGGCTAAAATTTCAGGAGGAGGGTCATTGGTTCCACAGTCATCGGAGCTGAGTGTACCTTTGATTCGGAGCCAGCTCTCAGTTTTGGAGCCAGTCTCTGAAGTTCCTTCTTCACCTCTGCTCCAGTCAGCACCTTCGGTGCATTCAGCTAAGTCTTCAGTCAGCCTTTCGGATTTGGACATGGATTGGCTACAGCAGAAGCTTTTACAGGCATCAGGACTTGCCAAATTGTTGTCAGCCCCGACCAGCTTGTCGGTGCCGAAGACCATGGAACCGAATTTGTCTACTTCTCCTCCGGGCCATACTGGACTCTCGGAGCCGAGGGAAGTCAAACCGATGGTGGTCGGACCCTTGGAGCAGATGTCCCCTCCGGGGTTATCAGCTCCATCTACTCGGATGTCCTCGGCGCCGACCAAGGGCTCTAGGAGCCGACGCTCTCCAGTTGGGTCCGGGGAGGATAGTCGCACCGACTTTCCCTCTCGGGGCTTCGGCTCAGATGAGCTCGGCTCCTACCTCAGGCTCGGAGCCCCGGGTTTTGGTACGGGAGGATCGGATGGTACTCTTGGGTCCGTCCACTCCTCCTCGTCGGAGCCATGGTTCCTTCGATGCTATGAGAAGAGTTTTGTATTCAAAGACATCAGCGTCGGTTCAGCTTTCCCTCTCCCCTCAAGCTCCTGTGTCGCATCTACCGACCCCTCTAAGCGTAGAGACCTTGAGCCTCAAGTACCCCCACAGGGTGTCCCCTGCTCTTCTGAGACCTCCCCAGACTCCCCACTGAGGAGGTTCCCAGAAAGAGACTGTGCAAGAGGAGGCACTTAGACTCCCCACAGGAGTCTTTGACATCTGAAACGGACTTAGATGAGTCAGAAAGGTCCCCTCGGTCCCTCTCTGAGGATATCTCTTTTGCAGAGATAGTAGAGATCCTTAGTCAGAGGGGCGACTGGCAGTCCAAGACCCCTACTGAGGATGAGTCTGTGCTCTTGAAGGCTTTTGGGTCTCAACCTTCCACTTCTTGGGTGTCTCCGCCTTATGACGAGCTCATGGATCTGATCTCTCGTAAGGCGTGGGAGTCACTGGAGGCCATGGAACCTGTCCTTCGTAGACCCAATAAATTCATATCTGCCCCAGTTGATAAACCTTTTTTGACAAAAGGAGTGCCTGTGGATGCCATGATGGTGGCTGCAGCCACCAAAAAGGAAGTATCTGAGACATCCTTTTCTATCCATCCCCCTAACAGAGATTCTAGGGTTATGGATAGATATAAGAAGCACATGTTTAGTTCAGCAACTTTTTTTCTGTGAACACTGAACTACTTGACCCATTTTACAAGACAACAGAGAGATCTCCTGAAAGAGCTAGGATATACTCTCCAGGGTACAGTAGCTGCAGGAGTGGCCGACAAAGTCAAAGTCCAGCTCGCTACCCTTATCTCAGTAGTGAACTCATCCATGCATCTCATATCCTATGCAGCTGATGGTTCGAGTAGAGCTGCTAGTTCGGGCATTGCTCTTCGCAGACAAGCCTGGATGCGTCTCTGTTCCTTTGCGGAACCCTTCAAGTCTTCTTTTATTAACACCCCATTTGACGGCTCATCACTGTTTGGGCCCAAAGTAAAGGAAACTTTAACCAGGTGTGAACAGGAAGACAAGACTTTATCTGCCATTGGGGTCCGCTTTTCCACTCCTACTCGGCCCTACACCAAGGTCCCTGGGGGGAGATGTGGTTCTGAAAAACTCAAGCAGCCTTTCATGACACACGTGGTGAAACCCCCTCTAGATGCAGAGGAGGGGGTTATAACGGAAGATGCCGCCCCCATGGCAGAGGGAGTCCACAGCAATAGGGTGACAGGAGTCAGTTCTCCGGTCAGTCCTACCAGCGCTCCTGAAAGGGGGCCCGACTGTTTGGCTCTGGAGGCAGTCAGGGGTCACTTGTCTTTGTACCCAGAAGTCTGGATAAACATAACATCGGATACTTGGGTACAAAGCATCATTTCCAGAGGATATTTCATACCATTCTTTACCCCTCCCATTCCTATCAAAAAAATCCCAGATGTTCCACCCAGTCTCAGGGAACAAGCAATCGTAGAGGTCCACAGATTGCTAGAAAAAAAGAGTCATCCAACCAGTCCCAGCAGACCAAGTTGGATTCGAAACTTACTCAAGATTCTTTTTGGTACCAAAGAAAACAGGGGACTGGAGACCTATCTTGGACCTCAACAGACTCAACAAGTTCGTAAAAAAAGAGAAGTTCTGAATGGTCACGCTTCAGTCCATTCTTCCCTTTTTAGGGAAAGGCGATTGGATGTGCTCCATAGATCTCAAGGACGTGTACTATCACATAAAGTTGGACAGACGCTCCAGAGATCATCTGCGCTTCCGGCTGGGAGCCAATTATTACCAGTTTCGAGCCCTGCCCTTTGGTCTCACTTCAGCCCCCAGAGTGTTCACCAAATGCATGGCAGTGGTCACGGCTCACCTGAGGCATCTAGGTTTCCAGTTGTTTCCATACTTAGACGATTGGCTCCTCACCACTACCACCAGGCATCAATTGACTTAGGCAACACAATACACTCTGACACTCTGCCATCAATTAGGCATTACAATCAACTTCGAAATTCTGCCTTATCGCCATCTCAGCATACCGTTTTTATAGGAGCAGAGTTAGATACCTCAACCGCCACTCTACGTCTCCCTATCGAAAGAGTCTCCCTTCTTCGCCAAAACATCAGCTCACTGGTGTCAAAGACCAAAGCTACAGCAGCGGAGCTATTGAAAGTACTAGGTTTGATGGCGGCAGCAATCCTGGCTATACCACTCACAAGGATGCATATGCAAATCCTTCAATGGCTTCTTTTCACTCAGTGGTCTTACCAGAAACTACCAATGCACCACATGATTCTTATCACGGATTCTTGCAGGAGAGACCTTCAGTGGTGGTTGACGTCTCTTCATGTTACAGTAGGGAGACCCTTTGTCGTCCCCCCCCCCAGTAGCCACTGTGACCACAGACGCTTTCCTGATAGGGTGGGGGGGCATTTTCAGGGAAAGACTGCCCAAGGCACATGGACAGATCAAGAATCACATCTGCACATCAATGTTCTAGAGCTGAGAGCGGTACTTCTGGCGTTGTAGTACTTTCAGGACTTTCTCCCTCTAGGGACATGTTAGTAGTCTGGTAATTGAACAAGCAGGGTGGAACCAAGTCTTACCCCCTTTGTCGAGAAGCCCTCAGGGTTTGGCAATGGGCTGTGTCGTCCCAGTGTTTTCTGTTAGCAACGCACATCCCGGGGAAATCCAACGTCATAGTGGAGAAGCTAAGCGGGGCAATATTACTCCCTCACAAGTGGTCTCTCAATCATCAGGTTGCGGAGTTGATTTTCCACAAATGGGGCCAGCCTTGCTGGGACCTTTTTGCCAGCCACATCAATTCAAAATGCAGAAGCTACTTTGCTCTGATACCACCTCCCGGTCATCCCCCGAGAGATGCACTTTTACACGATTGGCCCCCAGGTCTCCTTTATGCATTTCCACCCTTCCCATTAATACCCAGATTTTTACAGAAAGCAAAATCGCTGGGAAGGAAGGTTATACTCATAGCCCCCTAATGGCCTCGACAGATTTGGTTTCCGTTTCTTCACCATCATCTGTTGGAGGATCCATGGATCCTGGACCCAGTTCCGGACCTTCTGACGCACCCATCAGGGGACCTTCATCCTTCTCTACAGTCCCTGAAACTGACTGCTTGACTAATCCACTTCCCCTAATTGCCAGGTTTCATTCAATTTCAGAAGATACAAGACATATTCTCTTGTCCTCTCACAAGCCATCTACCAGGAAATTATATGGCAGCAAATGGAAAAGGTTCTCAATTTGGGCCAACGCGCAGAACATTGACCCTTTTCGAGCTCCGTTATCTTCGATCTTGGAATGTTTGACAAAAATTTTTAAGGAAGGGGCAGCAGCTGCTACAGTTCGAGTTCAGTTAGCTGCTATCTCAAATTTTCACCTTGGTCTTGATGGCTCAAATATTATGAGCCATAAATTATCCAAAACCTTCCTTAAAGGCGTTCTTCATATGAGACCGCCGATCAAAATTCCCTTTTCTCCCTGGAATTTAAACCTTATGCTGTCTCAACTTATTCTTCCTCCCTTTGAACCAGCTTTTTCTTGTGCTTTAAAATTCTTATCATGGAAAACAATTTTTCTTGTGGCCATTACGTCTGCCTGCAGAGTGTCAGAACTTCAAGCATTGTCCATCAGACCACCCTACATGATCTTCCATGCTGATAGTGTATCTCTCAGAATGAACCCCTCATTTTTACCTAAAGTCTGTTCTGAGTCAAACATCAATCAGGTCATTGAACTACCAGTGTTCTTCCCCAAACACTCTAACAACTTAGAATATATACTGCACAAACTTGATGTTCACAGACAGCTACAGATTTTATCTTGACAGAACTAAGGATATTAGGAAATCAGATCAACTTTTTGTAGCCTTCTCAGAAGCAAGAAAAGGCAATCCAGTGGCTAAAACAACCTTATCTAAATGGTTATCCAATTGTATATCCTTTGTTTATGAAAATGTGAACATGCCTTTAACGCACAAACCAAAAGCTCATTCTACCAGAGCTGTCTCTACCTCTTCTGCTTTTCAGGCTAAATTTCCCCTTGACGATATTTGCGCTGTAGCTACTTGGTCTAACCCTCATACCTCTATCTCACATTACAAAGTAGATAAGGCTTCTAGGGACAGGTCTTCCTTTGGTTCTACAGTACTGAAGAACATACTCCTATGAGCCACCCAGGGTTGAGGGTGCTAGGGACGCTACCCATCAGTGAGAATAATCGGCGAGATTAACAACTTCACATATAGAAGTTATGTACTTACCATAGCGTTCCATGTGAGTTTATCTCGCCTTTATTCTCCGCCTGACTGTTGACTTAGCGGCTAGTGCCATCCTGGTTATTCAATATTTCTCTTCCCCTTTGGGTACACTTCTTCGTAGATATATATAAGAGAGTATGTATAGGTTGTATATATGTATATATATATATATATATATATATATATATATATATATATATGTGTGTGTGTGTGTGTGTGTGTGTGTGTGTGTGTGTGTGTGTATAGACTATTATTCGCAGTAAACAAGATCTGAGGTAATTCTAGCAGTGCATGGTGGGATAAGGCGCTGGTCTCGAGCTACTGGCAAACCTTGAGCTTGCTATCGGCCGTGTCGGAGCAGAGGATCGACTCCAACCCATCAGTGAGAATAAAGGCGAGATAAACAACTCACATAGAACGTTATGGTAAGTACATAACTTCTACTTTCTGAATCCATCCTAAAAGTGGTGGCTTTTGGAAAAAAAGGTGCTACATTACACTTAAAAATAGTGGCAATAATTAGAGTTGTAGACTTCTTTTAATTCTATGTATATTAATATACATACATTTACTGTCAGTGCCTAATATTTTAAATGTTTCCCCGATTACTTATAGATTTTTCCGTGATTTTGTTGAGATTTACCTGATTCATTAACAGCTTTGACACAAACAGTAATACTGCGACCTTTGCTCTTCTATCGCGACTGTCACTACCGTTAGAGTACACTACTCTGTAATATTTTGATTACTGCTCCTTTCCGTCGTGATGACGTCATCTATTGAGGGAGGGTTTTCTGTAATATTTCCAGCATCTCCTTGTCCAAGGAAAGTGACCGTCTGACAATTAGATTTGCGCCAGCTGGTGGGCGTGGAGAGTACTGTAGAGGGCGGTCACAACTTGTGACTGAAGTACGCAATATCTTGCTCAATTCGCTCGCTTGTTGGAAATACAACTTCTTGTAAAATTCTGCAGCTGGAAGCTGATCTCGCATGGAGATATCCCCCAGTTGAAGGTGGCGGTGTCTTGGCCTGTCTGAACTGTTATTTCAACGCAAGTAACAGAGGGTATTGGGCGGTAGCTGGAGAACGGTAGAGAGTGTGACCTGTTTTGGTAAGTAGTCAGGAGAGCAAACCTTCCTGTTTCTGGAGATGACTGTAGGTAATAGATCAGTGAATCCAGTATCCTTAATGGCAGGGCACCCTTCATCACTTCTCTTCAACTCTTCTAACGGATCTTATTATGATAGTCTTCCCATCGAAGTGTAGCCGTGTGCTGTTAGCAGATTTAACTTTACCAGTAAATAAAAAAAAATGTTGAACTCACCGCGTCCATTGATTTTACGGATAGATGTTAACATTCCGTTTTTGGTTTTGAAGTGGACAGAGTTCCAGGTGTGTCATTGGGCACTGCCACCTTATTAACCTGTTTGTCTAGATGGGTAGAACAGTGCTGTGAATATTGGTAGATTGTTTTTTAGGCTCCCCGGCAGTACTAGATATGCACAAATTTTCAGAATTATCTTCTGATTCCATATGTGATACATCAAGGATATGCCATACTCCTCACTCAGAAGAGGACAACAACTCTTCTTTAACAAGCAACTTTATTGCTAGGGGGTTGGTTAGTGTACTGATAAGTAGTGATGCTTTGTTTGTAGTTTAAACGTGGTTTTATCATAGTCTTAAAATGAATAAGTAAGCTTCTTGTGGAAATATTTCTGTATCCTGTGCACTTTGGAAAATTGCTAACTCAGTCTAGTGTGGAGTGAGTCATTATTTGTATTTGCACGTCATTACTTGTACTTGGCCTAGTAAATTGCATTATGTCTTTGAAGTATCTATCTCATGTGTACACCATTGAATGCTCTGCATGTATTCAAGTAATACACACACACACACACACACTACCTCTCGACCTCTTAGCTGGGGGGAGGGGGACAAAGACCCAAAAATAGGAACAGATTTTGAAAATTGCTCTTAAGTTAAAAAGTTGATAAGATAACAGGTTTACTATCCGCTCGCATTTTCTGAAGAATATGAAGTCTGAAACTCCAATGTTTATAATTATTTAGTGACCTCATTCCCTGGTGATTTGCCAGAAAACCACTAATTTTATGAGGAACAAAATAAAAATGAGGTAAAAATTTGGACACTCTGTGAAAATCTGAAAAGTTGAGAGCTATGACACACACATGGTTCCCCCCTGTGCGTGTAAGCCATGTAGCTAAAACACTGGTATGTTCTTAAGGGGTCATTTTCATGCATCCATTTGGGCCTCACTTCATGAGGTTTAAGATATTAAATTACACAGTGAAGGCTTTAGCTTGGCTGAGTCTTTCTACCGTATATATTTATATTGTTTGTTAAGGATAATCCTACTAATCTGGTAGCTTCTTTTCCGATGGGAGACCCGAGGTGGTATTTATACTGCTAGGTGAAATTCATCTAGAGCATGAGGGAATTTCCTGTACTGTTTTCTCTAGATGCCGTGGAATCTTTTACATTCACCTGAACTACCACCAACTTGTGCAGATGAGATCTTGGTTTACTGTATATATACATACAGACATAAACACACGCACATGCTTATTGAAGCAAAAGTAGGGATCTGGAGGGCAGCAGACTAATTTAGTGTATACTACATGGTGAATGATTTATTTTGGTGGCAGTGAGTCTTCTGAATCGGATTAGGTTATATGCAGTACTCCAACCACAGTATTAGAGTACGTCATCTGTTACGGAAACAAATTTTTTGAAGACATCTGCTGCCAAACTAACATCTGCCTGGACTATAGTTCCTCTAAGTTTCATGCACACCTACACACACACACACACACACACACACTTTTATATATTTTTTTTAATTTTACACACTCCAAACAGTAAAAGCACTACATAGCAAGCATGAAATAATGGTGGCCATTAACCCTGTTACAGTCTGAGTTCCACGGCAATTTAATACTCTGCCATGAAGCAGCAGACTGTGTTTAAAGTGGGCATTACCTGTACATTAATCCCTTGCTTGAAAAATTTGTTCTTCAGTCAGAGTGGCAATATGCAGGTCGCCCATTCTCTAATAAAAATTAACACAAATCAAAGTAAGGTAGAAAGCTTACCAAGATCATCAGAAACAACGGACAACCATACATACCACAAAGAATAACCAGTAGTTAAAATAGAAAAGTCAGATAAAAACTCGGTAGGGAGCAAATCAGAAGCTAAAAGAACCATAAAACCTTTGTAAACTACAGATAAGAAAAGCAGCTGAAATAAAATGTAATGAATCAAAGTCAATAAACATACCAAAAATTAAAACCAGTAATTAGACCAGAGTCTGACTCCAATAAGATAAAATGTAACAGAATATCATTCTTGAACTAAAATTGCCACCTAGGTGTCAATCAAAAAGTAAGTGACACAATTTAACCACAAAAAAGATCTACAGCAGTGGTGCACAGTGTCCGGCCCCATGGCCAAATCTGTCACTCAACACAACACCATCTAGCCTCAGAGTAACCAAATGTTTTTTTTTTTAAAAAGTGAAAAATTGCTATGCCTTACTCCAGTCACGCAAACTTTCCAGCACATGCTTACTTACTTAACCAACTGCAGTTGTGCACACCTCTAATTTTAGCTGTGCAAGTAACTGTTTGTTGTTTATAACTTGTAGTCTGTAAACATTAGTAACTTTCTGCAAGAGTTTGTAATAAGTCATGGCTGCAAGCCAGAATGAAGTTAAAAGCAAAGTTGATGTAGAAAACGGGCAATTTCATGACTGCTGCCTTAAGTAAAAATGCCAGTCACCTGTACCTATTTTTAACTCGTAACGACTCATGTTTTGAGGTGTCCTGCAGATGCATTAAGAATTTGTGTAGTGGCCCTCCCCACTAAAAGGTTGTGCACCACGGATCTACAAGTAGAGACCAAAGGGCAAAATCAGAATCAAAAGAAAAAGATGGGGGGGGGGGGTATAAGTGCTGTTCAAGGCAGATGCATTAAATATAAAGTAGTCTGTAGTAGTTGACTGAGTATCCGTCATAATCACAAATAACTGAAAACAATAATAGGGTTTGTGAAAAATGGGAACATTAATTCAGAGGGTAGAAAAACACTTGCACCCAAAGGGCTTTCAGTTGAAGGAAAAAAAAAAAGAATTTCCTAAAGTGTGACCCCCCCCCCCAAATAAAAAGTATATACAGTGGATATAAAAAGTGTACACACCCCTGTTAAAATGCCAGGTTTTTGTGATATAAAAAAAATGAGACCACAATAAATCATTTCAAAACTTTTCCCACCTTTAATGTGACCTATAACCTGTACAATTCAATTGAAAAACAAATCTGTTAGGGGAAAAAATATAAAGAAAAAAATGTACAATAAGCTGGTTGCATAAGTGTGTAAACCTTTAAACTAATACTTTGCTGAAGCACCTTTTGATTTAATTACAGCATTCAGTCTTCTTGGGTAGGACTCCATCAGCATGGAGCATCTTGACTTGCCAATATTTACCCACTCTTCCTTGCAAAAGTGCTCCAAATCTGTCAGACTGCGAGGGCCTCTCTTGTGCACAGCCCTCTTCAGGTCACCCCACAGATTTTCTATTGAATTTAGGTCTGGGCCATTCCAAAACTTTCTTCTGGTGAAGCCATTCTTTTGTTGATTTTGGATGTATGCTTGGGGTCATTGTTATGTTGAAAGGTGAAATTCTTCCTCATCTTCCGCTTTCTAGCAGACACCTGAAGGTTTTTGGGCCAAAAGTGACTGGTATTTGGGAACTGTTCATAATTCCCTCCACCTTGACTAAAGCACCAGTTCCAGGTGAAGAAAAGCAACCACAAAGCATGATACTGCCACCATGCTTCACCATGGGGATGGTGTTCTTTTGGTGATGCGAAGTGTTGTTTTTGTGCCAAATGTACCTTTTGGAATTATGGCCAAAAAATTTAACCTTTGTCTTATCAGACCATAACACGTTTTTCCCACATGCTTTTGGGAGGCTTTATGTATTGTTATGCAAACTTTAGCTGGGCCTGGATGTTTTTCTGTGTAAGAAAAGGCTTCCATCTTGCAACCCTACCCCATAGTCCTGACATATGGAGAATACGGGAGATTATCGCATGTAATACGCAACAAGAAATTCCTGCAGCTCCTACAGTGTTGCTGTAGGACTCTCTGCAGCCTCCCTGACCAGTTTTCTTCTTGTCTTTTCATCAATTTTGGAGGGACATCCATTTCTTTGCAACGTCACTGTTGTCCCATATTTTCTCTACTTTTTGAGGACTGTCTTCACTGTGCTCCATGGTATATCCAATGCTGTGGAACTTTTTTTTGTACCCTTCTCCTGACTGATACCCTTCAACAGTGAGATCCCTTTGATGCTTTGTAAGATCTCTGTGAACCATGGCTTTTGCTGTAGCAAGCAACTGAGTAAATGTCAGGAAAATCCTACAAGGACCTCTGAACTTTATTTCGGGTTAATCAGAGTCTCTTTAATTGATGGCAGGTGTGTACCCAAGAAGACTGAATGCTGTAATTAAATCAAAAGGCGCTTCAACAAAGTTTTAGTTTAAGGGTGTGCACACTTATGCAACCAGAGTATTGTATGTTTTTTATTTTTTATATTTTTTTCCCATAACAGATTTTGTTTGTATTTCATTTGAATTGTACAGGTTATACGTCACATTAAAGGTGGGAAAAGCTTTGAAATGATTTATTGTGGTTTCATTTTTTTATATTATAAAAACCTGGCTTTTATTATGACTTTTTTTATATCTACTGTGTATATGTATGTGTGTGTGTGTATATATGTATGTATGTGTGTATATATGTATGTATATATATATATATATATATATATATATATATATATATATATGGGTTCACTTTTTTTAATTTCAAAATTCCATAATGTCGAGATGTATAAAATTGAACCCGTAATCTCGACATTATGAAATTTCGAAATCAAAAAGTGAGCAGAAAAAAAAACATGTTAAAGAAGGTTTTTGCAGGGGGGCAAGCCCCCCTGCTGCCCCCCCACACCCCTTGCACCTTAAATATATTAACTCTGTGATCATCCTACAGTGAAGAAAACAGTAATGTTCCCATTCCACACTGTCTAGCAATCTCTCTTCGCTGTACAGTGATCTCAGAGTTAGTATATTTAAGGTGTGGGGGGGGGGTGCAGGGAGGCTTGCCCCCCACAAAAACATAGTTTTACCTGTTTTTACTTTTTTTAATTAATTTCGAGATTACAAGATCTCGAGGTTCTCAGTTCGATATACAGAACTTCATGATTTTGTAATTTCGAAATAGAGAAGTGGATCCATATGTGTGTTTGTGTATATGTATAATATATATACACATACACACACGTGTGTGTGTATATGTGTGTGTATGTATACATATATATATATATATATATATATATATATATATATATATATATATACATACACAGACACACACACACACACATATATATATATATATATATATATATATATATATATAGATTAGTGTGAATATATATATATATATATATATATATATATATATATATATATATATATGTGTGTGTGTATATGTATGCATGTATATGTATATATATATATATATATATATATATATATATATATATATATATAGTGTGAATATGTTGATGAATCAATATTTTTTAGACATACAGACACAGGGTACTTATGGGAATTGAGATGTACTGGATCCTGTGATACTGAAAACTTAGTATATGTAGCTTATTGCACACAGTGTTTTTCCTTTTTATGTAGGAAAAACTAATAGAACCCTTAAAGAACGAATAAGGGATTATATATATTGTATAAACACCCGCAGGGATTGTAGTGCTCTAGCAAAGCATGTAATAAGTGCAGGAACAACACACAGTTTTTGTTTCCAAATATTGCAGGTCCAAAAGGAGAGTATGAGGTTGGGAGATCTCAAGAACAACACTGAAAACTTGGAAGTTAGATGGATACTCAGGTTAGGAGCACACAGAGGGAGTGGGCTTAATGAGAGTGTGCCCCTTAAACCTGTACTTAAGGCTAGAAAGTTGACGTAGGTGGATGTATCATGTGCTGCTTTATTTTCTACAACTATGTATTTTATTATTCTACACTTGATAATGTAGTATTTCATTTTAAGCATTGGTTTTAAACGGCTCTTATTGTTGTGTTTTATAGGTTCATAGGTTCATACTAGGCTATCTGCCCTAGGGCATTTATAAGCCTAGCCAGAGTATATTTGGCTTTCGCCACCCATTTTAAATTAATTTTGCTATGCCCTTTTTCGAGGTTAGTATACTATGCCTCTGTCTAACAGTGACACAGAAGTGATACCCGGGGTAAACCTACGATCTCCCATCCACTCATCAAGATTCCTCTTGAAGAGAGTCAATGAGGGACTCTGCCTAACCTGGACTGGGATTTTATTCCAGAGTGAAGGGAGCCTCTGGGTTATGAATCTGTCTGCAGCATGTCCTATTTATTTCAGTGCTGAGGCTCAAGTCTCTCGAGCGTGTAGCTCAATGGGATTTGGATTTTTTGAGGTGTAGCATGTCCCTTAATTCTGGGTTGGACATGGCTTTATATGTCAGGCACAGGTCGCCTCTGAGCAGACGGTATGCCACTGAGTAGAGCTGGAGTTTCTTTAACCGGGCAGCATATGGTATCTGTTTGAGCCCTTTGATCCTCTTGGTGAGGTACTTTTGGGGTCTTTCCAGTTGCTGCAGGTGTTTGGTAAGGTACATCCCAAAAGGGTATTGTACTTGATTATGGGCCTGATGAGGGATGAGTAAAGAGGCACGATGACCTCCCCTAATCTAGATGTGAATCCCTTCATGATTAGGTGGGCTATATAAAATGTTTTTCTAACCACTTTGGCCACGTGGTTGTCAAATGAGAGATTGCTATCAACTTGGGTCCCCAGGTCCCTAATTACTTCTTCTGTACTTAATGGATTACCACCTATGTGGTAATTTGTGGGCACTTTGTTTTTGCCAAAGGGGATGACTATACACTTTTTGGCGTTTAGCTTGAGGCCATGGCTCTGGCACCAGTTGTCTGTTTCTATGAGGCCCTTTTGGAGGATGCATGTGTCGTCTGGAGAGTCGATTATGGCGCCCAGTTTGCAGTCATCTGCGAACTTGGTCAGCCACAGTCCTTATGTGTTGGCCTGTACCTCCGAGAAATATATACCGAACAAGAGAGGTCCCAGGACTGAGCCTTGTGGGACGCCACTTGTAACTGGTTTGGAGTCCAACATGGCTCCAGCAATTCTAACCATGTGGGTTCTGTCCTTGAGCCAGTTTGCAACCCATCTAGTGACCTAGGGGTTTATATTTAAGCTGGTGAGCTTATCTATAATGCCCGAGTGGGGTATTGTATCGAAGGCTTTTGCGAGGTCCATGTAGGCTGTGTGGACCACCTTCTCTTCGTCAATGGCCTTTGTGACTGTTTCAAAGAAGTCGACCAGGTTTAAGAGGCAGGATCTGCCCTTAAAGCCGAACTGGGTAGGATCCAGTGTCTGTAGGTCCCCAATATATTTGAGGTCCATGATGATCCTTTCCATAGCTTTGCAGACCAAGCTAGTCAGGCTTATGGGGCGATAGTTTCCAGGGTCCGTTGAGGCACCACCTTTGTGGAGAGGGACCACTGTTGCTGTATGCCACTCTTTGGGTACATATTCTGTAGTAAGGCTGAGATTGAACAGTAGTTTTATGTTTGGGTTTAGCTCTTCTTGGAGTTCATGTAGGACGCAGCCCGGGACACCTTCTGGTCCCATTGATGCTGTGTTTTTTGCTTTGGTGAGGGTAGCTCTTACCTGAGCATCTGAGATGTCAGGGGGGCAGCACTCTGCTGGGATAGATATTTGCCCTTTTGGTGGGGAGGGGGGGGGAGTTTGCACTGAACCTGTCAGCTAGGATGTTTGCAGTGTCTCTGGGTTCTGTGTATTTTTTGTCATTTTGGATTAATTCTGAGCATATCTGGGAATTCCCACCCAGGTTCCTAACATAACTAAAGAAAGCCTTGTGATTATCCTTAGTGTCCTGTGCAATTTTTCTCTCTAAGCTGGCCTTAGACGATTTTATGAGTGCCCTTAGTTTTTTGCTAATACTGATCAGAGACGCCTTCCCTTTTTGGGATTTTGCTCTATCATGTAGTAGCTTCCTCCTTCTATTGTATAGTTTGTTTATGGCTGGGGTCCACCAGACAGGACGTCTGCCTTTGGAGGATTGGGTCTTGGTTTTATTTGGGATTGCATGATCCATGCATTCCTGAAGGTGTTCATAGAATGCATTTATAAAGGATTCTGCGGTCTGGGCCGTATTTTCCACAGGCCCAGGGGCTTTGAAGGATTCCACCTCGGTTTTGAGGAGTGTGAAATTTGCTTTAGAGAAGTTTTTCACTGTGGTTTTCTGGGCAGGGGTTGGAGTCGGGATGTGAATATCCAGTGAGATCAGTTTATGGTCTGATCTTACCAGTGAGGGATACACTTCTGGCCTGGAGCATAGAGTCCCCATGTTGGTGATGATCAGGTCCAGTATGTTTTCCCCTCTTGTGGGAGTGGTAACAAGTTGTTCCATAGCATTTGAGTTTATGAATTCTAGGAACCTTTGGGCTAGGGTGTTGGAGCTAGTAGTAATGCTCCCAGTCTATGTCTGGGTAGTTGAAGTCGCCCAATATAATGGTGTTTGGAGAGACCTTCATATTTTCCAGTGTTCTCAGGAAGGCCGAGTGGGGTTCCTGTGTTTGGGAGGGTGGTCTGTAGCAGGCTATAAACTGGAAGGCAGTTTTACCCACTGTTAGTTGCACATGGATAGTCTCTGATGCTTCGTGCTTTGCCACCAACCTGGAGGTGTGGGTATCTTTGATGAATATCGATACTCCCCCTCCTTTTGTGGTTCGGTCCAAGTTTTGGGGCAGAAAAGCATGGTATGAGGTATAACCTGGTAGTTCTGGGGTGCTCTCGGGAGTCCTGAACCAGGTTTCTGTTACTGCACAGATATCGATGTTCTCCATGCTAAGGAGAGTTTCAAGTGCGTGCATCTTGAGTTTTAGGCTTCTGGCGTTTAGTAGCATTACTCTTAGTTTCTTATCCCTTGTGACACCTATGGAGGTGGGTTTGTCTTTTGAGCCTTGCCTAAAAAAGGCACTATGGGGGTAGCAAGAGCCTTTGCCAATATCCGAAAGCCCAGGGGTGACAGGTGCAAGCTGTCCCTAGCGAAGCATCGTGGCTTGTCGAGCATATCATCCCAGGCTGACAGGCATTGGATCCCGTTTGAATGACACCAGTACTTAAGCCAATTGTTGAAATTGATCATCTTGTCTTCATATTGTGGCATCATTCTTGGTGAGGGTAAGATGCTACTCAAGGTCAGGGTCATACCGGCCTGGGCTACATGCTCAGAGAGCTCCTCTATGTCTCTTTTCATGTAGTCCAGGGAGGTACGTCTCAGGTCATTCACACCAGCATGGACAATGACTGAGTCATATTTGTACTTGCCTTGGAGTGACCTGAGTGCTTGTGTTATGTGGCGGATCCTAGCGCCTGACAGGCTGCTCACCGTGAACTTCTACTTGTTCAGCCTGGTGAGCGGGACATCAGTGTGCCTGACTATAGTCACCTATTACAAGTGTATCAGGTGTGTTGTTTAGCCTTAAGGGCTGTGACTGTTCGGCACACTGGCTTTGTGAGGTATGTGTTGCACGTGTTTTGTTTTGGGGTAGCAGTTGCTTGGGTGTCTGCTTTGGAGGTCTCTTCTGCTTAGGCAGATCTTTATTTAGAGCCTCCGAGTATGTTTTTGTGTGAGTTTGTGTTTGGTTTGCTGTCGTGGTAGGTCTATGTGAGACTGGAGTTGTAGTGAAAAAATGTGTGTGTGTGTGTGTGTGTGTGTGTGTGTGTATACATACATATATATATATATATATATATATATATATACATATATATATATATATATACATATATATATACATATATATATATATATATATATATATATATATATATATATATATATATATATAATATATATTGTAGTGAGTGTGGTTTCCTTCTCCTCCTGACTGGTTATGCCAGTACGGAGTTGAGAGAGCTTAGCCTTCAGTTTCGCTATATGGTTGCATCTTTCACGTGTTGGAATTTGTTGGGAGGAGGAGAGGGTTGTATGTGTACATGAGGCAGTTGTAACATTGCCTCAAGATTCCCAAGTTCACCAGCTGGACTGGAGAGGAGATTGACAACTGACCTTTGGACATGCTAGAATAATATTGGGAATTCCTTTATAATTGAAAACAAGGGCCAATGGGGAGTGAGGGTGTAGTGCTTTTAATTTTTAGTGCTGACTTATATAATTGCTTTAGTGAGCAAGTGCCAGGTAACTTAAGTGCAATGTGTTACAGGTTACTTAAATGCAAAAATTGCAAACAGTAACTTTCATTCAAGTGAAACAAGGAAATGGGTACAATAAGCAATGCAGATATCACTAGGGATCCACAGAAGCGCTGAGAAGCCGCGTTTTAGGTGGAATTAGCGTTCCAGGGAAATAACAAGCATACAAACAAAGCTAGATTCAGCAGGCCTGGATCTAGTCTATGCTACAGCAAACAAGGTGTACCAATTTC